>NW_009209318.1:16787-49531 GCF_000690835.1 Fulmarus glacialis
GAGGGAGGTACTTCGTAGACATGACAGATGACTTTAAAGCCATTTCATCTCAAGAGTTTACAGATAAGGGCAATGATAATTTTATCTAAGAAAACTGAAGGCAGGCCAGAAATAATTGGGGATTCAAAACAAACCTACACTGTAATCTATTCTTTGGTAACTATCTTAGCTTTAGTCCTTACTGGAACCATCATATGCCTGCTGACACCAGACAGCAACCTTACTTTATTTCTTCTTCTACAAATTTCTCTGTTGCACAGTTTAGAAACACAAATACGAGGTGGCACAGAGAAAGTCTAAACTAATCCTAAAAAATTGACTTTCATATAGCAAATACATATCTGCAACTGTAACTGAAAACTGCATGCGACTTGTCTGCTAGAGTAATGCCAAGTAGAGATCAACTTACAGCTCACTGATTTGACATTTAGTATTATTTCCTCATGCATCAATAAAGACATTTTGCATCTTTTGATGATTTAAATGTTTAAGACAGACCGGATCATCCCTCACCTCTATAGTCAACTCATGCAAACACTGAGCCAGTGCTCTAAATCCTTCTCTGCAACTGAGTTGATTGTGTAGATCTGCTTCTAGGAGAGAGCTGCTTCTGCTTTGTCACTTATTTCTGGAAGAATAACTAATGATATGTTCTGAAGATATTTTTGGCACTACAAGTCTGTACCATCCTAGTGCCCCAAAGGGAAATTGGCTGTGCATCTGTTCTGTTAATATAACTGGGAATGAGAGGAGCTGTGGCATGGGGCACAGTCTAAGACAGACTAGAATGCCCAGATCCCCACATGAAGTGGTTCAACAAGAAGCTTGTCATTTAAAGGATGTTAAAAGTTAAGCCAACCCAATCATAGTGTGCCCTATCTACACCTGCAATTACCTCCCTATTTTACTAAAATGAATTTGTTTTCTCTGAGTAGCTCAACTACTAGTAAACTGCTCCTGAACAGTCTTGTAAAGAATATCTTCCACTTTCACCATGCTTTCATTCACAGCATTTTACTGGTGCAGACAAAGGTCGCAAAGAAGTGTTACAGCAAGAGTTAGTGTTGCTTCTCCTTTGCTCAGCCACAGGGAATAAAAGCTAATGACTCAAACTGAGTTGCACCATAGCTTCCCTCCCCTACCCCCAGCAGCCCACACATTCATTCACATACATAATTGGTTCACACTAAAAGACATTTCTGCACTTACTTGATCTTGAAGTTGCCTTTCAGATGGTCTGCTAATAACAAGTCAGGTGAAATTTTCAGTGCAACTTCTTAAGAGACTTTAATAGGGTATGCCAAACCAAGCTATCCCTTTCAGCAATGCAAAATAAACTTTATGCCTCTGTGTCAAAAAGAACAAAATTATTCTAGGCACAGGAAATATATGTCTGTCATCTTCCAGGACTGGAATTCATGGCTTCACATTTACTTAAAAAGAAAATGCTAAGTGATGAACTAATTAGGTTTTTTTTCCTCTAATGTATTTGACAGCTAACAGCACAAATTACTGTTTTTTCTACTGCTGCAGAATCTTCTGGACTGCCAATAGCCAATCTTGAGCATCTGCCTTGCAGGTTATTTGTTCAGACTGACAGCAGTAGGCACACCCACTTGAAAAACCTGCTCTAACTGTTCAATGCTCCAAAGACTTTCCAGTCTAACCCTGGAGTTAGTCTATCTTTCCCCCTCAAAAATGCTTACAGAAACAGCAGCTGTCATTTCCATCATCATCAACCGAAGAGACTCACAGTAACACCTCTCAGAAACTTTTCTGTAACATTCAGCTTGCAAATTTGGCCAGTTTAAATTCAAAATGTTGTTAAGAACAGCATTCCGAAACCATACTATTTGAGTTTGTCGCTATCCTTATCTATAGCCCAGGTAAATACTGCTGACCTGTCAGAGATACTGGTGAAAGAGTACCTCAGAGAATCAAATGACATGTTGAATTCTGAGGTCTCAGCACTGCAACTGTAAGACTCCAGCAATCCACTGGATGAGAACTTTGAAGAATGCAACCCTGCCAGCACTGTTGTAGCGTTGGGTGAACTCACTGCACTCTTGTGGAATTCTTACAAGACTGGTTGTTCCCAAAATTGGAAACTATGATCTCTGTATTTTTAAGATACAGAATGTAGTACTATGCTACAAAATTCCACACTGAACATTCAGAGATGCCTTCTCCTGCGTATGTAGTGCCCACCACAGATCAGGGAACAGTAAGGACTTGTAGTCTTTCTGCACTTATATATTACCAGCAGGCTGTAAATAGTACTGAAGGAATATTCAGATTCTTCTCCATGACAGCTGGGTTGAATTTAAAGATGCTCCAATTTGTGCACGTCAAAGTCCTTGCAGTGTTGAGTAAAAACTACTGCTCAGACCCAGCTTTCAAATGGTTACATAGTCAGAGAAAGAAAACATTGCCAAGGTACTGAATATCAATAAGCTAGTCACTCAAAAAGAATTCGATTCATCTTAGTGAAGTACAAATGGGTAACAAAAACTGATGCCATTTACATGCAGTTCAGCTAGTTAATTATATTTCACAGATCTTCCCACACTGATATTTACACAAATATTCTGATCTGTTGCTGTTTTCCTCACAACAAAAAAAATAGCTGATAGTTGTTACTACTTCTAAATCTGATGACCCTAAATTACCCCCAAATTAGCCTTGTCTCAAGAGATAGTTGATGCTCAAGATAATTATACCTTACTAGTGGGCCTAGCACTCTACAATCCCCTGCAGTTTCATATAGGATGCATTAATCCTTGAAATACACAATTTATGCATGGTACATGTAAGCAATGGCCTTGGCTGCAACAGAATAGCTATGCAAAGAAGAAAGAGATGGAGTAGCTTCCTTCTTGTATTTTAGAGACGACTGCTGACCACCGAAAAATCCAAAACTGTAGTTGTTTCTTAATCTCAACAACTGAAAGTAGAAATATTCCTCTCTCCCCTTCATGTCAGACAACAACCTTCTATCAGTGTAATGGATTTGACTGTCATGTAGGTCCAAGATTTTCTAGAACAATCAAATGCAATCTCATGGCCAACCAGCATGGTCAGCATTGCGAGAACACAATACAGTAAAACAGACTGGAAAAGGTTGTGGACTGTATGGGAACTTTAAAGAAACCTAGAAGCTCTAAGGGAGGCTTTAGTTAGATTTCCTGCTAAACAGGAAATTTGCTTCAACCCTTCTTCCATGTCATCCAAGAATAACAGCAGGGTTGGTAAGTGCACACCAGGAAAACTAGGCAAGACTTCACACCCCTAGATACATGCACATACACATTTAAGATGCACTTGGGAAGCTGTTATCCAGTGATTTCAGGTTTATTAATACGCACTTCAAAGCACAATGGGTATTAGCATTAATGACGTTGCCTGTAAAGCACTTGCATATTATCTTTTTAGCCTCTAGTGGATTAGGTGTGTTAAAGTAACGTGTCACAACACTGATCAATACCGGATGACTCGTTTCTTCTGTTGACCCAAGGCTTGTACTAAAAGTGTATGTGTGTGAAATAGATATAAAAATAAGTCATTCTGTTACCTTTTACACAAAACTGGCCCTCAAGTGCAGAAAATGCTTAATTAACAAAATTTAATTGACAAAATTTAATTAGTACACTGGATGTTTCCAAACAATTTCAACAGAACAAAAGTCAATCTATACTTACATGGCCTGATGTATTGAAGTACGCTGCACAGTAATTATAATTATCCAAGTTGTTAAACACCTATTAGACACTTCAAAAAAAAATGCTACATGAAAGTTAAATTAGGTAGAAAATTCTGACATACATGAGTGTATGTCAACTGAGGTAACAAAACTCAATTTAAGAAAAAAAAAAGCTAACGGCTTGGAACTTCAATTGCATCAACAAATTTGCAGCCACTCAAATTCTGATGCGCAATGCCAGTTGAAAAAGCCTGCAGCAGTATCATTTGATCCCACCAACTATGTCATACACAGTTAACTAACTGCAAGACTATCAGGTCATTTAACTGGTACTTAAACTATCATTTCTAACCTTGCCCAAATCAGAAGGCTAAGTTGTAACTGGTACCGTAACAATACTATCAGCATATACAGTAGTCTATCAAGATAGATCTTAAAAGCCTCAGCCACCTTCCCTGACAATGGCCAGTATGAGTCCAGGCAATGAACTACTACTCTTCAGAAGCATCAGCTCTTCAGGAGCAGACATTGTTTGAACTTCACAAGATTCAGAGAACAAACTCTTCAAATATAGAGTACCCCGAGGCAGATACTTTAATAGTGATCTTCCTGTACAGCGTAACTTTGAGGACCCAGAAACTCCAAACATAGCAATAAAGCTACTGTTACTGGCCAAAGTCTGCAGAATAAAATGCAAGACTTGCTATTGCTCCTATGTGTTCTATTAACATCAAAGATCAGTAGGTTTCAAACAAACATTCTTTCAGTTCTAACTCAGTTGTTCTTGCAGCTTCACTTCATACCCTTCTGCAGTTCTGGACATCCAACAGGCATTACCCTGCTCATTTCTCTCAACAGATAATTTCTCTCTACAGCACATAATAATACAACTTATCCAAAATGGCACCATGCTTTTCACATTGATTTTGCTATGACTCAAAGAAAGCCCTTAAAACAAACACAGGATTGTTTGCTTGCTTCATATCCATTTTCCCTTATGCGCATATGAAGTGAACTTGGTCAAGATAACAGCTCAGTCAATGCCTCAATTAACAAGTCACCCACTGGTATTTAAAAATTACTTCCATCAAAACCATTAATGTGGAAACTGTGGTGTAACAATGACTGCTGAGTCCTTTCCATTTGCATTAGCACTAAAACCAGGTGCCTAAAGTCCACTCTTCCCACCTTCTCCCATCTGCTGCCTTTATCTCTAGATGTGATGAAAGTGAAAAGCACAGAGATTCTCAGAGTTGCATTCAGAGCACAGCAGTCTGCCATCTGGATGGTTTTATGTAGGGTTACAGAAAAATAATTTTGTTTACTTCTCAGACAACATGTGTTTAGTATCTTGTGACAAGAACATTCATCACTCTTAAAATGCCCATACAACTCAGCATGGATCAGCAAGCTAGTGAAAGAAGGCTTACTCACGGTTAAAGATGATATTTGAGAGTCATTTGTTACTGTCTTACTCAAATTGGCCAAAGTAACAAAACAGATACGATACAACCTTCAAATCTTTGAAAGAGCTAGCTTTTCTTCAGCTGAAAATACATTTACCTTTTTGTAGGTAAAGGACCCTGTCCTTTCCCATGTTTACTGGAAAGAGTCAGGAGAAGGGGGGTGCGGGGGGAAGTAATACTAAAGAAATGGAATGAAATAACATTGATTCAGAAAGTCAAGTTATTATTTTAAAAAGCCCACAAATTTATACAAGATACAAGGATGCCCAAGAAAGAAATAAATCTCTCTCCAATAAATTTGCTCCCACATAGGGTTTTTTCCCCTCTTCAAATCTATCCTCTCTCCCCTTCAACTCTTGCTCAAGTTTTAGGAGAGACGCAAATGAATATCAGGAAACACATTAAAAGGAAACTGTCCATTATAGTGTTTAATTGCATACTACAACTTAGTTTAAAACAATCACACAAGAAACTGAACCATGTAAACTGAACTCTGCTCAAATAAATATTTCCTTCCCAGAGGTCCACTGCAACAAGACAACCAGACTAATAACCCGCATGGAAAACAAGAGATGAATGATGCCAGCTGTAGTCAAGGAATGCTGCATAACCTGAACTCACTTGAAGGCATTAAAGCTGACTTAGCATCCGTAATTGCACTCCAGAAGAAACCTTTTTAACCAAACCAAACTAAAAGCTCATAATGCTGGGGGACATTAACAATCTCACCCCTAGCAAGCGGACCACTTCTACTAAGAGAATTAGATTCCCTGGGGGTACAGTCCCCTGTCTCAGCCAGCATTGCCACAATCCCAGCCTTCCCTTCACCCCACTATCCAGTTTTTCCCATTCTCACCTTACACTGGCACTCAGCCCTGCCCATAGCAAGTAGGTGCAGGGAGCTAAACTATCCAACTTGGTCTCCCTCCCACCCCCCTTCTCCACAATATTAGTTTTCAACTAGAGTGAAATTTCCAGTCTAGCTCTCTGCATAGTCAGGCCAATGCTAAGTTTGACACAAGGGAAGAAGGGAGGAAGAGCAAGACAGCACTAACCTTGGTTCAATCTAAACCAACTCACCTTGGAATTGTACCCTTAGAGAAGTGTTTCTACATCAGTAAATATTTATTATATACACTATAGGCTTCTTTCCACACACAGTGCTTATCAGGATATAAGTTAGACCTGAGGGACTCATGGTAAGAGAAGAGGCAAAGGTCTTCTCTTCACAGCAGTCCAGTATCTGTTCTGACACCAGGACAACATGGCCTAGATACAGGATGCCAACAGAAAAGCCAAACTTCTCTTGCTCTAGATGAAGGAAGAAGAGCATACCAGAACAGATTTTGCAGTCTAAGGGTAAAGGTACCAGGAAGGCCCGCACTGCTGATCTAGCCTTTTAAATCCTTTATGAAGAGAAAATACCTAAGCACAGAAGTAGCAAGAAATAGCTCAAAGAGGTTCTCCATCAGATTCAGTTATTGTTAGAGTATATCAACAACGAAGAAGTTCAAAGTTGGGCTATCTCTTTTGCTGTTTTCATTGTACTGGAAAAGGTGAACTCTCACATGCATGTAATTTTGCAAAAGAACGAGCTTTTTCAGACAAAAATTTATGCAAATCTGCCTAATAAACAGGTTTCGTTATCACAGTTTTTACAACCATACAATCAGCGTTCAGTTTATATTACAAGTTAAGAACAGCACTTATGACAACTTCTGTCAAAGGCAGACAGCACAAGGTTATCACCTTTTTTAAACAAATCATCATGCTTATTTACTCCCAAAATTCACTCATTTCACCCATTTCAGCACAAACCATTTACACTATACAGCTAATGGGATGAGAGGGGTAACATTTCATAATTAATTTATATAAAGATTTCAGATACTTCATTGCAATGCTTGTAGGAGACTACAAGACACATGGAATGGAATAGCGTGTTTTATTAACCTCAGGTTGGATACGACATCACCTCTACTTTCTGCATTTGTGCCCAAGAATAATATTCCACAGCTAGGGAGATTGCATTTTATTTCTCAGCTGTAGGACTATAACCAGAGAAGAGATGACCCTTCTATCTTAGTAGCTAAAGCAGCTATCTAAAATACAGGGTAGCAAAAGTTTCTCCATCCTGTCCTTAAAACATTTAATATGAAAAGTGTTTCCAGCATTGAAACAACTCAGATTTCCCAACTAGCTCAAGTTTGACTGAAAATTGGATTTATCATGTCTTAACAAGATGCCTTCTCATAGCTGAAGGAGCATTGAATATGAGAATTCCCTACAAACATATGTACATATCTTCTAGTTTCACAGATGCTACAGATGTCAAAGCTCTTTGTGAACATAAGTTTGTAGTGCACAATACACTTAAACAGCACAGGCCTTCACAAACACAAGGAAACAAACAGCCTGGGTTACAACAAAACCAGTAATTTTTTCAAGCTACATTGCTCTGGAATGATAGCTGGCTTTGTCCTCCTCCCAGTTCTCATTTAAGGCTTTACTCTTAATAAAGGCCACAGATACTGCAGCCTACTTTATTTAGCCGCCATTCATTTGGAATAAATAGAGGCTTTGTTTACAAGTTTGAAATACAGAAAGAAGGCCTACCCCACACACTTGACAAACAAGCAATCTGGAATGCAACAGCATAAAGGTCTTCAACTATTAGTGACTTCACGTTTACAAGATACGAGTTTGTCAAGGAGGTGTCAAAGCTGAAGAGTTAATAAATTAGCAGTTCTCCACCTTAAGTGGATATACCACAAATGTATGTACTAGCAGCATATAACAGATACTTTTAGTCTACTTGACTGTCAGATCAGACTGTCTTGCAGCCCAGAAAGCCAATCGTGTCCTGGGCAGCGTAAAAAGAAGCGTGGCCAGCAGGTCAAGGGAGGTGATTCTCGCCCTCTACTCTGCTCTGGTGAGACCCCACCTGGAGTACTGAGTCCACCTCTGTGGTCCCCAGTACAAGACAGACATAAACCTGTTAGAGCAGGTCCAGAGGAGGGCCACGAAAACATTAAGAGGGCTGGAACACCTCTCCTATGAAGAAAGACTGAGAGGGTTCTTCAGCCTGGAGAAGAGAAGGCTCTGGGGAGATGTTAGTGAGGCCTTTCAATACTTAAAGGGGGCTTATAAGAAAAATGGACAGAGACTTTTTACCAAGGCCTGTAGTGACAGGACAAGGGGCAACCGTTTTAAACTAAAAGAGGGTAAGTTTATATTGCACATAAGGAAGAAATTTTTTTTTTTTTTTTAATTATTATTATCAGGATGGTGAGACGCTGGCACAGCTTGCCCAGAGAAGTTGTGGATGCCCCACCTTTTAAAGCTGGATGGGGCTTTGAGCAACCTGATCTAGTAAAAGATGTCTCTGCCTATGGCAGGGGGGTTGGACTAGATGATCTTTAAAGGTCCCTTCCAACCCAAACCATTCTATGGTTCTATAATTGTTATTAATAAGCATTCTGAAACCAGCAACTTCCACTGCACTGCAAAGAATCAGAAAAGCATGAATACCTAAAAGGTTTCATCGTATCCTGGTTTTTTCATGTTATTCCGATTACACAGTAAGTTTTAAAGGTTTCAGTCGTGTTTCCTTTGACCATTTCAAAATTCCCACTAATACTTCCTTAAGAAATTTATTGTTCTGCAAAAAGGATAATTGAAAAAGATTATACTTCAAATCTGAATCAAGCACACTTTCCTGAAGTATGAAAGGCATCTCACTGCAGTACTCCAAGTGACAAGAAGTGATCTGTTCCATTAACAGCAGCTCAATGTACTAGACAGTTGCAAGTGAAATTCCTAAATACACAGTCTGGAGAACCATCAGCCTGAATTTTTACAGAAGCATCACATTCGAACACATTTCACCAAAGAGGAGATAATGACTTTTGACCTTTTCTTATTTTCCTCACAGAGGATATATGGGTTCAGGGTTTCTTTATCAAGCCATTTTACACTCAGATTTGTTATTCTCCTTTCTTTAAAGGAAAATGTCAGTAGAAATAAGCTGAAAGTAGGGAAGAGATCACAAACAGAGATGGGAGAAGAGCAACAAGGTAACCAACACAGCAGTTCATTTCCTTAATTAATATTTGCACTCAGCACTGCAAAAAGCCATCCCATCATGCTGAGCTAACACCACCTGCAGCACCATCACTTCTCCAATTCCGCTGTTTTGAATTACAGCTTATCTTAAGCTTAGCTCTATGATTTCAAAAACCACATAGAAGGTGGGAAAATGTAGCCAATGGAATTGTAGCTGTATGAAGCAGGAACAGCTGCTCTGCTATCCAACTTACAGAAGCTAACCTATGCTGTAATTTTATGGCTCAAAACATAGACAGCTGTAAAATCCCCAGGCTCCCCATTCACTATCTTTTACCTTTAAGACTCTTGCTCTTCAACCAAGAAACACACCTGGATTCTTTTGCATAGCCACCACAGGGTAAATACTCTCCTCTACATAATACCTTTAAAATCCATAACCCTTTCTCGGAAAGATGAAGAGCTAAGATCTTATGGGGGAGAGCAAAGAATTGGCTTAGCAGAAGAGTGAAAAGACAACAGATTAGTTTCCTTCAGCAAGTAACGGAGCTGGGAAGTGGCAAGTTAAAATAACAGTCCTGACTTAATGGGAAACATCTGTGTAAACATGGGCTGCACATGGTAACAGAAAAAAGTGAGGAGAATTTGATCTTGAAAGACGATTTTGAGTGTCTCACAATCTTTCTGTTGAGGGCTATGTGGATGATTCAAATTTCTGTAATACTTTTGGAAAACAAAGACTGCTATTCAACAAAAAAAACCCCACGCTTAATATTTCAGTCATCTAAGTTTAAGTCCAAAAGCCACCTTTGTAAATCCAAAAAAGTTCATAACCACAAGACAAATTTATATCAAAGTCGTCCCGTTTGTCTGCATTTTGCCCACATTCCAAGCGTTTAAACTTGAGGTGACAACTCAGTTGAAACAGACATTGGACCTCATCTTCCACCAGTGACCTGCGCATCAAAACCATGGACTAATTACCAAGACTGCTCTCTGGTAGTGCTTGATACTGGAACCTGGCCCATCAATATCTCTGACCAAAAATATCAAACATTTCCAAAGAGATCACTCTGCTGATTCGGTAGCTTTACCAGTGGGTATAAAAGTTGGTCTGTCACCATAATCCCTGCTCATCATTTAGATAACGTCATCTCCCCCCAGAAGTCCCTTCCTTGTCAGTGCTTTACACTTCTCATTTAACACCCCCATTCTCCTCACACTGCAGGTCACTTTCTCACACCATTCCCCTCTCCTCTCTCAGACAGGGAAGTCTGAGTAACCTCTTCTCATTGCACCCCTACCACAGATGCCTTCTGCACTGTGGTTGATGCTTCACCCATGGTATGTAGGAATCCAAATGCATACAAGGAGGAAAACGTGAACCTCCACTTTTGAGGAACTTTTGCCAAGAGCAGCTTCTTCCTTCTCATTACACACCACCACTGACTTTTGATTCCTTACATTTCTGTCTTAGGACACAAAAAAACCCCAAACACAAACTTCTGCTGTTACATAGCTCTGAAGTATACAGTGTTTCCGCCTTCATTCACACACTCAAGAAACACTTCTGTGAACAAAGACAATTCCATAGCTACCAAACAAGTACCAAACTTGAGTTAGAGCATTACACTGACCATCCTGACATCATCTGGGCAGCCTGGTAACGCTTGGAGAAGAAGCAGAAGGAGCAAGTAGATCCAGTTTGTCAAACTAACCTAGCTCTTTCACAGGGATTTCTACAATTACAGCCTACAACTTCAGTATAACAGCAGTCAGAGGACCCAGCCGTTGGTTATTAGAGAGAGACCAGCTGTGTGCATGCACACGTGTAAAGGAAAATTGTAAACATATCTCCTCTGACCTTAAGGATCAGGAAAACAGGGACATGGACTTTTCAAGCCACTTGAACTACTTAAGGTTTTCCCATTATACTTTCAATTATGCATCCAGGGAAAATTGTTCAGAATTCAAACCAATGGCTGATATACAAAGAAGCTTAAGTTCTCCGAATTGCAATGACTATATTGCAGATGCATTACACATGACCGTGGACATAGGCACCAGAACTGGCACAAGTTATTCTGGAAGAAAACAGCCAACAAACTCTTCTGGGTTTCAGTCACTTGAAACTGAGCTAATATCAAGTTAACTAAAGCATTAGCAGCATTTTAACAGCATGTTGCCTAGCAAGTTACCAAATAATGCCCACAGAGATATTCCAAGCTAAAGCTATTAAGTGTTGTATAGTTTCTGGGCAGGTCTGTTCAGGTCCTAACCAGAAGGATTCTATAATTTGTCTTAGATCTACGCTCAGCAAGTGTTTGGAAGTTTTTTAATTAAGCAGCACACATTCTCTAGGACGCATTTAAGGATGCATTCCTTAAAAATCAACTAGGTGTAAACTCTTCAATTTTTTTTTCAGTTTTCAAAGGAGTGATACTGGTCAAGCAGCTGCCTGCATGAGGCATTCATAATTCATGAAGACTATGTATAGTTGGAGTAAAATCCAAGAGACAGTGACATGAAAGATTCAGGGCTCCTGCTAGTTGTAGTTTCTCCACTGAGAACCCTATTACTACAAATTATGTTTCACAAACCATACATGTATAGTAAAACCTCCAGACATACTGCCTGCCTCACTACCCTAAAAAATAACTTAACTTAGTAAAGTCACCAGGACATCATACGTTATGCTAGACAGGCACTTCCAGTACATACCCCCAGTTTTTCCCACTCAAACTGAACTGAAGCCGAAAGCCAGACTTAATGAGAACTCATCTGCTCGAAACTGAAGATATGCTCATTAGCAAGACCTGAAAAATGAAAATTCTAGTTCTTGCCACACTAACACCTTTTTACGTGCTGAAGTTCTTTTGAAGCTGACTGCACCTGCTTAGGGCTCCACTGAAAAATGGTATTTCCTCAGTGCTACTCTCAAAATACAAGAAAAATGAGTTAGACTATTGAACAGAACAACAAGAACAGAAAAAAAAACCCAGCAAGTTTTAAGTTTAATAAACAGATGGAGTCATCTCACTACTAGGAAGCAATTTTCACACCTGGAACAGAAATAAAAAGGTAACTGATTTTGAACAAGGGTTGTCCTAGAAGCAGAAGAACCACCAGAAGTCACTGCCAGCATACCTTTGGGGAAAAATTATTCTTGCTAGTTATCACTGACAGCATGAAAACCTAGAAACTCTTTTGCAGGTAGAGTCAAGGAATGAGAATAGAACAGGCTATTTCAGTTGGAAGGGACCTACAACTACCATCTAGTCCAACTGCCTGACCACTTCAGGGCTGAGCAAAAGTTAAAGCATGTTATTAAGGGCCTTGTCCAAATGCCTTTTAAACACTGACAGGCTTGGGGCATCGACCACCTCTCTAGGAAGCCTGTCCCAGTGTTTGATCACCCTCTCGGTAAAGAAATGCTTCCTAATGTCCAGTCTAAACCTCCCCTGGTGCAGCTTTGAACCTTCCCATGCGTCTTATCACTGGATACCAGGGAGAAGAGACCAGCACCTCCCTCTCCTCTTCCCCTCCTCAGGAATCTGTGGAGAGCAATGAGGTTGCCCCTCAGCCTCCTTTTCTCCAAACTAGACAAGCCCCAAGTCCTTAGCCGTTCCTCATAGGACATTCCTTCCAGCCCTTTCACAAACTTTGTTGCCTTCCTCCAGACACATACAATGACCTTCATATCCCTCTTAAATTGTGGGGCCCAGAACTGCACACAGTACCCCAGATGAGTCCGCGCCAACGCTGAATACAGCGGGATAATCGCCTCTTTTGACCGACTGGTTATAATGTGTTTGATGCACCCCAGGATGCAGTTTGCTCTCTTGGCTACCAGAACACACTGCTGACTCATATTGAGCCTGCTGTCAACCAGCACCCCCAGATCCCTTTCTGCAGGGCTACTCTCCAGCCATTCCTCTCCCAGCTTATACTTGTGCCCAGAAAGAAATGTTGCTAAGCACAAGTATAAATTGGGAGAGGAGTGGATGTTGTTGAATGAGTACTGAAGACAGTGGAAAGAAAGACATGAAACAAGGAACACATTTGAAAGACTGGTTCATCATTAACTGTTTCAGCAGTCTCAGCTCCAGCATTTTGAATTAAATTACAAATGTCACAAAAATCCAAAGCTGTTACATTATAAAATGCCAAATCTTTAAAAGAGAATTACAATACAATGAACAAATGGGCAGGGGGGGAACATCACCACTCATAACCTACTTGTGTCAATCATGGAAAGGCTGAACCAGACAAATCTGGTTTTAGTTTGTCCAACAAGAGCAAAAGGATGGAAGAGGATTGACATGAGCCTATCTGCAGCCCATGTTTTTCATACTAATTCTACCTTCTCCCACAGTTTTGCTGTCTTGATTTGGGAAATGACATAAAACTAACACTAATGTCAAATCAATTTAACTAGCCCTTCAGCTAAATCGGAAGCCAAGCTTAACTTCATTTTCCCTTCAAAACTAAATCATAGTGACATACAAAATAATGGTATACCACTACTTCTGCTCTATCATCACCTAACAGACACAGAGCATTTTACGCTGTATTACAGGAGCCAGGCGTTTTTCACTCAATCCACTAGAAATCACTGAATTAGGAATCACATTGTCCCAGCGACATTACTTTCAAGATCAAGTATCAATCATATAATCACATTTTAAGTAATCGACTGCTCCCTCCCAACATACCAATAGTTACTGCATTGCAAAATTTGAGATATAAACAGTATGACTTGAAGGTGAGGTGTAAACTGAATGCCAGTACCAACCTATATTTGGCCAAAGATGTAGTTTAGTAAGACAATTGATCGGCTAGTCAGCCACACAATATATGTAATTAAATGGTTGAGAACAGTTAGCACTATTAATATTTAATTACCTTATTTAACAAGGGCGTAATTTTACTAATGCTTCATATAACTTTTTTTAAGAGGTTTAAATATGTTGTCTTAAAGAAAGAACACGCACCAAAACATCACTAAGTTATTTTACCGTTTATTTCAAGTGCTCAGCTACAGTACAAGAACTATAGTCCCATAACAGAAAGCCATATGAACAAAGAAGAAGTGTTGTCCTTTCAAGCTATCATATACACAAGATTATTTTCTTCAAGTTTCAGGCACAGTAGGGTTTCACCATTAACAGCTTCTTAACACAAGATTCAACATATCCCAGATCAATGCATGAAGCACACAAAATAGCACATGGCAGTGAATATCAAAAGGGCATTGTTTCAATAAATGTTGTGGCATCTCTAATTCTACTAACTCCCAGACGAAAAAAAAAGAAAAAAAAGAAAGCACTTGTATCACAGCAACTTTACCTGCTCGTGACCTTAAGTACATAGTTTTTGGAATACAACCAAATTTGCCGCAGCATGTTGACAGCTGGAAGTCAAAGTGCACTATAAGACATGGTTTGAACCAAAATAGAAAGCCATGAATGGGGGTTGGCAGCACGGGAATCCCCTTCCTTCTTGCTGCTATTTATAACTGAAGGGAAGTAAGGTCATTTCCAATTTAAAACTCAGTTCTCAAAGCTACTTCTTCTGCAAGGGAGGGAAAAAGAAGCAAAAGGTACAAATATTTCAAACACAACAGTCTAAGGCAGTGATTGGAAAGCTTCGTAAGCCAGTAAGACACACTGACCATTCTACAACACAAACAAGTCAAAGTCAACATTCAGTGTTCTGTGTATAACTTTTATTTTAATGCCAAATGCAGTGAACTTGGAAGTATCTGGCATTGAAATGAGGAGTAAGTAAGGAAAACTAAAACTAATAGATTTTGCATTGGTTAGGCTCATTTGAAAATTTGGTTTGGCTGCTAGTCTGCTTTATAAAGCGGACTTCTATCTCTGGAAACAACTTATTCCCAAGGGAATCTCCAGCTTCTAGCTCAACTTCTAGAAACAGTGTGTAAGATGAAATACATCGTTATTTGTTTCCCCACAACAAAAACATCAAAGCACACAGTTGATCAAGACTTCTGTCCTACTGTCAGGCAGAATCTGTCCTAACACTGTCATGCTAATTTAAATTTAAAATTATAAACATAAGAATGCTTTTAATTTTGAAGGCTGAGGAGAGGAATCAATTTGCCAGGCACATTGAAATTCAACTAAGTCTTCTGTCAATACACTGCCCAAATACTTTTCTGCACCATCTACATCGAGAAACTAGGTATTGTATTACAGTCCATTTACGCTACTAATTTCTGAAAAAACTGAATGGTGGTCAGCAGTGTAGCTAATCACGTCAGGAAGCTGGTTTGTAGATGTTTCTGCACACAAGAGACTGTAAATCAGTTTGTTGCACTGTTGGAAGGGTCACGAGTTCTTCACAACCACAACAATCAGCAGAGTTCTGCATTCTCTTTCATCACCTGAAGCAGGAAATAGGCTTTGGAACCATGTTTACCAGAGTGCTTAATACAGAACACTGATCAGAATTCTGTTCTTCAAAGTTGGCACAAAAAGCTTCACGCCTTCTGATAAACGGCTATCACAAACTGGTACCAACAGCAAACCAACATAACTTTCCTTGAAATGAAACAAAAGGCCTTCCAGAGAAAAACACACATGAAATTATACTAAGTATTGATGAGATTCACTTTAAAACATAGCTCAAAAGTATAATCCAGATTAAGGGACCATGAAGATTTAAACTGGTTGAATCAACATCCTCTTGTGTGGGTTTGACATGCTCAAAGTCTTTCAAAAACTGTATTTGAGAAAAAGATGACAAGTCACAGCCATTCACGTAACATAAGCATTTCCAGCTTCACTGTACTTCCTGTGTGCGCTACCACACACAATGTGTTACCCCCACAGCAAGGTTAGATTCCTCATTAGTTCGCAAACAACTATTGCATGCCTGAATCCCATCCCTTAACGTGATCATTTGACAGCAGCATTTCTGCAAGATTCAATACACGTCAATCCATGAATAAGATCCCTATCTTTACATAGAATATAGCAAACTGAGAAGAAAATGGTATTAATTACAATTGTTCAGTATGGATGGCGCAACTCTAATGCTGGAACCACTTGGTAATGAGCATTTCTTAAAAAGTTTTGGAATGAGATATTTGTTGCCAAACTCATCCAACACATAAAAACAAGGATTGTCTTCAGTGTTAGCACCAGGTAACTGGAATAGATGTTCCCTATTAAGAGTGTCTAAGGAAGAACTAAATAAGAGCAAGTGTCTGTCCTGTGATCTGTCAACCCTTCAAAGAAAGAACTGCTTCTTACAGGGGCCAAGTGGTCTATCCTCATTAACTGGACACGGGAAATTACTTTTATGGCATTTATCTAAGTACTGAAACCCAAACCTAGTTAAAGAGACACATTTTCCCAGAGTCTTAGTTTTAATAAAATAGGACTGGCTTTTTCCAAAATAGAAACATAGGATACTAATTCTAGCAACGTATAGAACAATGAGTGTTTGCTATGAATGACGACGTTATTGTCACAGGCTGCACTCCACTATGCAGCTACTAAGTATTTCAGTAGTGCTTACCACAGCAGCAGTTTGGGGAAAAAAACGCCCAAAAGCCTTCGGGGGGGAAGGGAAATTTAAGAAGCAAAATCCAACAACCAAAATCCAATAAGCTTATTTTCGAGTTTTGGGATAAATAGCAACAGAGCATAACTGAGAATGGATCCAGTTTTACCTTAAGTATACTTAATATTTACAGCACACCAAGAATGGGCTGCTCACATTCCAGATGCAAGTCAAGGTTAGCAAGATCTTAACATTTCCTCTACTTTGCCATTAGAAACAAGAAAGAAACCTAAAAATACACACTTAACAGTTCATCTTAATTTTAATTTTAACCAAACTTGCAACATATAAAATCCTAAACAAGGCACAAGTAGAGAGCAAGCCAGAAGCAAAAAACCTCCTTACAGGTTCTTCAGCCAAAGTGGCATTAATGCTCAGGAAGCTGGAATAAACTACAAGTTACATGTCTCTGCAAGATGGGGTCAGTTACATCACTTTGAGTACAAAAAGAGAAATATATCCCCAGGCAAAATGGATCAAACACTTTTAACCTTTCCTGAATTGCTGACTACGTCAAGACAAAATGTCATTAAGTACGTAACCTAGCTCAAAAACATTAGGTTTGATTTTTCACTGTAAGAGATGGCAATTCACTCATCAAGGACAACAGGTGCACTTTCATTATCAAAAATAACTGAATTTGTCGCTGTACGCCATTGTCAAAAAAACACTGAAACAAGTGTTTTCAGAAACAATTTTCAGATTATTACACCAGTACCTTGGATATCCAAGCTTATAATGGAAGGATATGCTTCACATGTTCTTATCCTAAAACACAGCGTTAAATACAATAGTCTCATTTACCTATACTGTTTGTTTATTTTTATCCTGCTAACTAATAATTTTAGAAAAAAAAAAAGTTGCTACATTTCAATCATAATTGTAGGCAATTCCTGTTCAGTGATACTATAAACACCACTGGATTCTGAGTTTCAGCTGTACAGGAAACAAAACCCCTACAACAATAAGGTTAGGCATGTCATTTGTTAACTACACTTAAAGTAGCACCTATCAATCAGCTAGACCTCCAAGGGGCCACCTCCGGAAGCTGCCAATTTTTTTTTTTTTTTTTTTTTAAATAATGCAACAATTTGAATGTATTAAGTTTCCTGAAAAAGTGCATACTTTTGCAAATTAAGAAAAGACTTTTAACACGGTTAACACTGATGTGCAAAATCTACTCTCTGAGTTTCTCAAGTATTATCAGAATACAGCAATTCAGATCTGTTATTTCCGTCATGCTCAGTGAGTATATGAAAGATTACTGGAGAATGTGACGTGAAAGAAGGGATAGAGGGATGCAAGTTTAATAAAGCTTCGAACTCAAGCCATAGGTCAAAACATGCCTGCAAAGTCAGTATTTCAATTTAAATTTTCAAATCCAAACCTGACATTTGGGCTCAGGAACTCAATTTGCTATGACACACATAGTTACTTCCCCCTTGCCCATCAAGGTCTCTGCCTTCACCTTTGACAGAGCAATTACATGCCTGTAATGCTTCTAAGAAGGGTAAAATCCTGATCACTCAGCCAATCCTATATATGCAATGCAAGAAAAAAATTGTTCCCCCTAGGCTCTCAACTTAAATTGCGCTGTTTGTGGCTGAAGTTGAGGACTTCTATTGTAGCATGCATAACCACATCAATCCTGCCCATATGGCTACCCAGCTCTGATCCCCAAAAGTGCCAGAGTCCACAGATTGGCTACATGCTGTGTGAAGAGAATGAAGTATCAGATGACAGGAGAACTTGGCCTTAAACTATCAACCCCCCTTTTCTCTAAGAGAGAATGAAGAAACCAAAAATGGATGCCAGTAATTCATTGATACAGGGTACGATACGTCATCATTCTATGTAAGAGAATGCTGCAAAAATAGTTCCAGATTTCAATTCATGTCTAGACACTTCGGCAGCTTAAGCACAAAGACTGGTCCTTGTCTCTGACTTACAATAACCATGTTAAAGCATTCAAAATCAATACCATGTAATCCTGAGTCTTTCTATTTATCCTTAAGAAGACAAACAAATCATCTTAAAGTTAGATTATTTCCATTCTTCAAAATAAATGAATATATAGTTCTTTCTGATCATCAACACTAATTAGGTGGATTTATTTTGATGTTGGGTTGAAATATCCTAAGTAGTCAACTGCCAAGGCCACAGGCTGTATTGCTGCCCGTTTAGACAGATTCAACACATCATATACATGCTTATTTTACACACACATTCCCTCAGAGCCATTACTCTCATGTACACAGATTTCCATAGTGCTTCAAAGGCTTTGACTCATGCCTCTGTGTAACTGAAAATTTGTGTTCAGTAGATTAGAAGATACCAAGTTTATGTGACAGAAAGCACAACTTCACCATCTCATTAATAACTTACATTGCCTT
The DNA here is from genome assembly GCF_000690835.1 of Fulmarus glacialis. Lineage (NCBI taxonomy): Eukaryota > Metazoa > Chordata > Aves > Procellariiformes > Procellariidae > Fulmarus > Fulmarus glacialis. The sequence continues at coordinate 36,005 of NW_009209318.1, forward strand.
CAAGTGTAGTAACTGTCATACAGCAAAGTTTTTCTTTTGACACTTTACAGAGGCAGCCCTAACTACTATGCATAAAATGCTTCTGGAGTAATTTATAAAGTGTAATTCATCTCTATAAGTCTCCTAAAAAAACAACAGAAACCCTTCTTTACTTAAACACTACCACAGTCCCTCTCTCTTATAATTACAAAACTGTGTTTTATATTGTATGTACAGTTTTCTACATAGCCTGAAGAAGCACTTTTCTAAGTTGTAAGCCTAAACCCATAGGACCTAGGTGTAACCTAGGATCCTAGGAAGTCAAATATATTTTCCTTAATTTTACAGGATCCCGTGGTCACCACGGAGACCTAAACAATAACTACCACTATTTTGCATTTCCAGCTTATATGATCGTTAACAACACCTTAAAAAACAATAAATGCAGTCAAAGCAGTTGCTTTTTTGAGGTATCTCAGTGGGACAAGAACTTGAAACAGCAGCTCAGAAGATGCAGCCACCCAGTTCAATGTGAGAAGGTATCAACATTAACACACTTCATATAGATCTAGAAGCATGCAAGCCTCTTCTTGTCTACGCTTTGTTTTATGTAGGACTAAACATAAGTTTCTACATATCTGGAATCATTAAACAGCAGACACTAAAGCACGACAACAGAGCATGCATGGGAAAAGGAGAGCAGGTGGAAAAATCAGATTTTTTTCCGATTCAAAGATTTCAAAGCTGAGTTACTGGGAAGTTCCTTTTCTCCACTACCTGGTAAGCATTGCCTTTTGCCTATATATTATTTTCTCTCACATGTTCAAGAAACACTACTCCTTTGTTCAGTTGCAGGAGGCAACTATTGCAAGACTTGCCCCCAAACAAGCCAAGAACAGACATTTAGAAACCACTAGCTACCAGTATAAACAAACTGAAATTAAGGTTCATTATACTCAAAGTTGCAGCACCCTGCAGACTCTTCCAGAGAATCACAGAACAGTTTAATACATCAACTTATTTCTTCCAGCTCAAAAATCAGACTCTTCTAAATACTTGTTTAGTTGTTTATTCATTCCACTAGGAAGATACAGCACTGCATCATTCATTTGCAGTATAACATCTAGGTTAGAGAACCTTAAGCACACTCAGTCTTTATCCCCCTTGAGTGGAGATAGCAGCCACTGTACACTGTGTATTGGACAGATAATTTAAAGTTTTGCATAATGGAGAAGTCATCTTTGACAAAGCATCTATTATTATCAAAACCCTTCTAAGGGTATCCTCTTTACACAAAGGATCTTGATAGGTAGCTTTAGAGCACCGTACTGATTCATGTATTCCGCCACAAGAGAGATGGGAAGCTTTTCCCTTCTGTGTGCCAAAAAAGCCTTTCAAAGTTGGTATACCCGAATATGTAGCAATAAGTGCAGTAACCTCTACATATCTAGCCACATAAGTTGCAATCTGGAGCCATCCATGTCCCCTGACACTGGACTTAACTCTGAGGTCAATGCTTGTTGATGGTGTCTTTGATCCCTACTTTGTTTCTTGAATACGCAAACAAGCCTTCAATGGAAACAAAGGGATGCTGGAAATGCGTATTTTCAGTCTTCAAAGTTCTGCTCTAAATCCACTCTTTAGTTAACTATTAGTTAGGATTTCTGTCTTCCACATGACACTAAAGCTTTTTTGCTGAACACAGATTCCTTGTCACAAACTTGCACCAAGATACTGCATACCACTTGAGTTTCATTTCATTGTTCCCAAGACATCCATTCCCGAACCAGAGTATGCCTAACAATAACCCAGATTTACCTGTTTACATTCTTCACCAAGCCTTATAATTTTGAATTTTTTCTGCGAACACTCCAGTTTGGCCCCATTTTGCATCAGCTACATTCTGGAGAACGAGCTGGCTTCGTGCAAGCATTCCATAACTCTAAACAACAAGAAACATTAAAGAGAAGCAAAGACTAGCCTCTGTCCAACTTGCTGCAGCTCCTCTATCATACATGCAGTTGTTTCACTAGCTAATGGTCACTGATACACTGATCAAAATATAAGATTGTCAACCAACACTGTCAAAAGACTGCATTCCACTAGCTACTAACAAGACAGTCATACTCCTTAGGCAAGCTTGATTATACAAACACCAGGTTTTCATTAGCTTATTACATATGTATAAAGAAGCATTTTCCTATTGAATATCCCCTGAATGTTGTCAGAAGAAAGCTTTTTTAATCCTAAACTACTTGGAGATATCTTAGGTATGAATTGCTTAAATTTCAAATAGCAAATTCCCAACAAGCACAAGTATTTCAAACGTCTATAGATTGACCAGGAAGAAAGAAAACAACTGGCTTCTATTAAACACTACAGGTCCAAAAGGAAGATAAATTTCACTCGCACAAGTCTCCAGCATCCTGATTCACTTGTCATGTGTCATGGGAGAGTTAGGTCCCATAGAATAAATGTAAAGAAAAATGTCCCAAATAAAAGAAAGCTAAATTGGAGACTCTTCTTACAGAACAACTTAACTGAAGAAGAAAAAAAATTCTATTAAACACACCAGAAATAAGTATTGGTACCAAAACCAATTGTTCCAGAAGGTCTGTTTCTATGAAGAGATGGCTGCTTTCTGTATCTGATCACGGTAGTACAAAGACTATTTCACAGGTAGTAATGCAATTTTGGTTTAAATAATGAAAGGTACACCTTAAGCAAGAAATCTGAAATAAGTATATAATCCAGAACAAAAACCAATTAGTCAATACCACACTACTGCAAATCTTCAGTCTTTACAAAGCTGCAACTACAGTTTAAAAAAAAAATGCTTTTCTCATTTTTCTTTTTATTCTTCTATTTTCTGTCTTCATTCTACATTTTTTTCCTTTGGTTTTGGAAAGTGCCTTGTAAACAACTTTCAAAAAGCAACTCCCTGCTTTATCTTCCCTTTTTACCCAAAGGACTGTTATCTGCAATCCCACCTTGCTTTTGCATCTTCTTCAGGGGCTAACGTTGTACTTCATTCCCTACAACTCATATGACAGCTTCAGAAAGCTGAGCTGTACATGAAGAGATACACTTATTGGGTGGGTACCAAGACAGTACTGGTGCCTGATAGCAGATGTTTAGCATGTACTTGAAATTTATCTTTAAGGGAAGACGCTGTAGCCTCAGGCAGGATAAGAACTACATTGTGTTGGCTGCTAAACAAACTGAGTAAGAATTGCTGTTTCTTCTTAGAAGTCCCAGACCGAAAAAAACCCAACCAACCAAACAAAACTTCAAGCATTTAGGAGTGCTTATTTCTAAAAGTTTAACTGGCATGACCTAAGGCCACAATTCATAAAGGCATGCTCATAAAAATTTGCATGCTGTCACAACACACATGGGTCACATTACTAAATACCATATTTTAAAGTACAAGAACATGAGGGAAGTGAAGACAAGGAATTCTAACCAGGGAAATGCACAAATGGTTTAGGGCCCTCTACAGTGGCAATCTTGTTCAAATCACCTCTGACCCTGAAGACTCTGAAGTGTTATGCTATGTCAGACACACAGATGCCATGACAGATTTTGCTTTCGCTTCAAAATCCATGTGCATCAACTGATCTCCTACCCTCAGTATAAGCTCCTTGTCAGACACATTATGAGGTAAAATCAACAATCTAATCAGATCTGACAAAAAGTTGGCCAAAAAAAATTTGAAATTATAAAGATGACTATTTGAAATATGGATTTACATCTGCTATCATCAGTGATGAACCTCACCCTAAATGTACATTGTGCCTTGAGATATTAGCTGATGATAGTATGAAGCCATCACAATTAGCAAGACATTTCAAAACGAAGCACCCAGAATATGAGGACAAATCTCTACAATTTCTTCAGCACTGGTTTCAAGTCATGTCATACTCAATATAGTACTTTACTTTAAAAAAACAAACAAACAAACAAACAAAAAACCCCAACGAACTTAATGATAAATCTTCAGAAGCCTCATTTAAGGTTTCTTACTTAATAGCAAAAGAGACGAAGCCACACATATACCATTGGGGAAGCACTTGGTCTTCCTGCTGCAGTAAAAAATGGCTGAAATAATACATGGAAAACAACATCGCATTCCTTTGTTAGCAAATACTGCTGGAAGATGCATAGAAAACAGCCGAAGATTTGAAGAAACAAGTATTAGAACAAATTATGCAGTGTGGGAGGTTTGCTATACTGTTGGCTGAAAGTACAGATGTTTCTAACATGTCTCAGCTTACAGTACATGCTAGATTATTTCAATGATGAAATACACTGGCAACTACTTTTTTGCGAGTCACTACAGGAAAGATGTACCAGAGAAGACTCAATGTATTCCCAACGGTAAATTATTTCTTTAATAGAAACAACGTTTTATGGAAAAACTCTGCAAGTGTAATCACTGATGGAATGGCTGTTTTGACTGCAATAAAAAAGAAAAAAAAAAAAAGATTCCCATGTAAAGGTTACAGATAGAACCAGATGTGAAATTCTTTCACTGCATCATTCATAGGCAAGCTATTGCAGCAAAGTTGGAGCAGAAGTGCACAAAATGCTACAGGATGTCATTGATATGGTTAATTTTATAAAACAAGATTTTTAAATAGTAGAATCTTTACAATACCTTATAATGAGATGGGGAGTGACCATGAAAGTCATAGAATCATAGAACAGTTTGGGTTGGAAGGGACCTTTAAAGGTCATCTAGTCCAACCCCCCTGCCATGGGCAGGGACATCTTCAACTAGATCAGGTTGCTCAGAGCCCCATCCAACCTGACCTTGAATGTTCCCAGGGATGGGGCATCTACCACCTCTCTGGGCAACCTGCGCCAGTGTCTCACCACCCTCATTGTAAAAAAATTCCTCATTATATCTAGTCTAAATCTGCCCTCTTTTAGTTTAAAACCATTCCCCCTTGTCCTGTCGCAACAGACCCTGCTAAAAAGTCTCTCCCCATCTTTCCTGTAGGCCCCCTTTAAGTACTGAAAGGCTGCAATAAGGTCTCCCCGAAGCCTTCTCCTCTCCAGGCTGAACAACCCCAGCTCTCTCAGCCTTTCTTCACAGGAGAGGCGTTCCACCCCCCTGATCATTTTCGTGGCCTCCTCTGGACCCGCTCCAACAGGTCCATGTCTTTCCCGTGCTGAGGGCTCCAGAGCTGGATGCAGTACTACAGGTGGGGTCTCACCAGAGCAGAGTAAAGGGGCAGAATCACCTCCCTCAACCTGGCTATACTTCTTTTGATGCAGCCCAGGATTCGGTTGGCCTTCTGGGCTGCAAGCGCACATTGCTGGCTCATGTGCAGCTTTTCATCCACCAGTACCCCCAAGTCCTTCTCAGCAGGGCTGCTCTCAATCCCTTCATCCCCCAGCCTGTATTGATATCTCCAGGCTGAACAACCCCAGCTCTCTCAGCCTTTCTTCACAGGAGAGGCGTTCCACCCCCCTGATCATTTTCGTGGCCTCCTCTGGACCCGCTCCAACAGGTCCATGTCTTTCCCGTGCTGCGGGCTCCAGAGCTGGACGCAGCACTGCAGGGGGGGTCTCACCAGAGCAGAGCAGAGGGGAAAGATTCCCACACTGAGGTTTGCTGGGTATCTTGTGGCAAAGTGCTTAAAAGAGTTGTCAAACTTAAAGATGCATTATGCATTTTTTTCCACAAAGACAACTGTTCAAAATTTGCTGACCTTTTCTGTGATGACACGTGGCTGTCAGTAGTATGCTACCTAGCAGATAGTAAAAAAAAAAAAACCAACCCAAACAAAAAAACCAAACAAAAAAATCACTTAAAGTGTCCCTTCAAGGTGAAGCTGACATTTTAACAGTGAGCAAGTAACTGCTTTTCAAAAGAAATGCACTCTACAGAGATTCTTTTGAAAAGATGTTTGGAAACATTTCCATTGTTAGGTGATTTTGTTGCTGAAAATGATATGTCATCTATAAAAACCTCTCAAATCTGTACACTTAAAAGACTTGGAAATAGAATTTCCTAACCTGTTTAAAAATCTTGTAAAAGAAGAGTTTCAGGGGGTTTTGAATGCATTTGTTAAAAATAGAAGAATGCAACACTTTCCCATTAGTTTGCAAGAACAATTGATTGACATCAGGGAAGATGGAAATTTAATAGATTAATTCCAAGAAAAACTTTGCATAATTAGTGTATGGGAGTGGAAAACAAGTATCATGATTTAGTAAGCACAACCATTTGGATCTATGTATCTTTGTGAGGTGTCTTTTTCAGCTATGACAGCCATTAAAACCGAGTATTGAAACAAACTGAACTTAGAACCAGACCTTCGAACAGCTGTATCAAAGTGTTAAACCAAGATTTAAAAAAGAAAATAGTGAAGCATATTCAGTCACATAGCTCTCACTAAAAGATTTTTTTTAATGAGAGCAAAGAAGATTTTTGTTAAGAAATAGAACAAATTTTAACGATAGTGTTTATCTCATCCTTTCTTAATTTCTATTTTTTGTATATGTTTTATAATGTACATAATATTAGTACAGTAGTATACGTGTATAACTTATAAATAAATATACGTATTTTGGGGGTGCATGCTCACAAATCTTTTACGGATAAGGGTGTGAGATCAAAAAAATCTTTGGAAACCACTGCCTTAAATGACCTGGTAGGCTGGTAATACTATTCCAAAGAAATTAAGACCATTGCTGATTGTAGTAAGTTCTACATGGAACATAGTGTTTTGGTTTTAATTTTTAACAACAGGGTTTTTTGGCCTCATACGTGGATGGCATTTTTAACCCTTCAAACTTCAATTTATCTTTGAAAAGGAAGGATAATAGCATTAGGTAGGAACACATTTTTCCTGCACAGATACTCAGTCATTACTGAGTCACTTTCATAGCCTGGCCTTACAGTTGTTCTCAGTAGCGGTCTGCTTGGTTCCTCAGGGCAATCTACCCTTCTAACACGTTGCAGGCTTTGTTTATCTGTGTTAAATAATCTCCAACAACATAAGCAGTTCACCTTAACCACACACTTGTACCACATTCAAGGTATTTTTCTGCCTCATGTCTTTGCCATAAAGCCCTGCCATTCTGTTGGAGTGTTCTTACAAAGTCAGCCACAGTTCTGACGTGAAATATTTAGGAGTATCTTTTCTGCCCAGGCCCTCCCAATATTTTAATGCTTTGTCTTGTGTGATTCCTTACAGGAAAGCAAGAGAATTGTGAAACTTAAATCCCACGGTTTCTTATTTCATATATCTTGCTTTTTGTTAGGCAGAATGGATTAAAATTTGCCTAGCACCTTGATCATCACAGCAATTAATACAAAAAGGCTGCTGAAAGCCCTTGCTTTCAAGAAGTATGCAAGAAGTAAAGAACTAGAATTTTAAGAGTACTGTTCACGGAGAACAAATAGCACTTCCCTGAATCTTCTCATGGAACAACTTCACTCATGAAATATATGCATTAGAGCTCAGGCAACCATCAACTATTGGGATGGATGGACCTGTGCTGCAAACTAAGCAGCAGCAAAAAAGTTGTTAGGATAGCAAAAGTGACACTTCCTCCTTCCCCCTCAAAAATACTACCAAGAAATTTGCACACTTGGGCTTTCTAACTGTACTGTGCCACTAGGTGGTCACCTACTGAACATAACTGTTCTTTTCCTCAAGATCATCAAGCTTCCAACAATTATTTTCCATGGTACTGGAAGGCTTTGTGTTGATGTTGGATGGTTTGCTGTGATCACTACAATGGGATTTTTCAAGACTGGACCATTTTCTTTCAGGAACAGCCATACAGCAGCAGCTAAGCATCTCCCTGTAAGAGGTAAGTATCTGCATGTTCTAGAATGAGGAACAGTCAATTGTTCAACGAATTTTGAAGAAAACAACAGGCAGTGTACAAAAGGAGAGGAGAAAGGAGAGCAGTCTTAGGTCCTCCAACTACCCACAGCTAGTGCAATGGATGCAGGTAGCACCACTAGCAGACGATCCTCCGGCTCCTGGGAAAAGTTAATTTTGTTTTTGTTTCCCTTTGCTTTCTTGGCTCTTTAAGGACAGAGAGAGGACAAAATGTCACTCACCCATAGAACACCTGTGAACCCATTTGAACTGACCCCTTACATATCCACATCCTCTACATACAAAGGCCTCAGACAAGGCCCGTTAGATCCACTGCAACCCCCCTTCTCTCAGTGTCTGGGTTTGTTCTGTACTTAATCCATAGTCTGGTCTGTCCAATCTCACCAGGCAAAGTTTAGTTAACTACCCTTTCTTCACAGGTTTCAGTCTTCTGTACATTCAGTTATGCTTCTCTTCTCCTCAGCTGCTTTTAAGTCTGCTTAGTATCACAGCACAGCTGAACAGGCAATCCAGCTACCATTAGGCTGATCTGGACCTTACTCAACGGGAAACGCGACCACTGAATCTTTTTTAAATCAAAAAACAAACAAGTATTTTTCAGGGTTGGTACATACTACAAGATCTTGGGTTCTCGCTTGGGGTCTGTACATCCTCAGCTGTTGCACATAACATTTCCAAAGACTACTTTAAATATCACAACAGAGCGATCTCATTTCCCACAGCCTTTGCTTTTTTAAGCTGAAGTTGGACATTCGTCTCTTCCTCCCTGTAACAGTGTCTTTAGTGATACCCTGACCCAGGAGATGCGCTACTGGTTCTTTCTGCTTGACCCTGCATTCCTACCCACTTGATCCTTTCACCAGATAGTTCAGATACCTCTTTGCCAACAGGAGAGGTTTCCTTATACTGCAACAGAAATTAATTTAAGAAAATCTTTTAGTCAAAAATGGGAAAATTACAAGGAAGAATTACAAAACTTGCAGTCTACAGAGAACTGTAGCATTCAAGTTTGGCTTCCTGCTGTCATTTATTCATATATTAATTGGTAGCCCCATAGCTAAATTTTGACTCTGTCCTTGTATTTCAACATTTTTATTGTTTCTAAGCATTATGCACTTCAGTCCACCACCACCACATTCCTGCCACAATCCCTCCCATTAGATTACCATAGGTCTTTTCTTCAACAGGGATTATCATTTCTGTCAGACATTCATAACCTGCCTTTGCTGCTTCCATTCTCTCTGCCAAGTGCCACCTTGCTGTTCCCTGGTACATAGCATTTGGCACATTTAAATTGCCATAAATGCCTTTAAGGCTAATTAATATTTCCACCTGTACAAATTCGAGCCTGATTTTTACTATCAGTAAGGTTCTCAAACTGTTTTATGCTCACATATTTATGTCATCTATACCTGAACTTTAAAACTCACATTCTAGAAAAATCACTACTTTCCCACTAGTACATACCGCCACTGTAAAGAAACCACAGCATAAGCTAGACTTGAGGCAGCTGAAACAAAGGGTTATTTACCCTATTGCAGATATCAACTCCCAAGAAAGGTAAGAGAGATCATTATACGAAAATAAACCAGAATATGTAATAAGAAAAGCATTACACAACTCTGAAGGCCTTTCTAAGCTGAAGACAGTCCTATTGTTTAAGAGGTTCTCACACCACTACTCCAAACACTTCAGCAAAACACTAAGCACTTTGATATACTACAGTAACAAACCTGTCTACCACAGCTGACAAACGTAAATTGTTATTCAACTTGAAAAACTAAACAGCCCATGTAGTACCATCGATTCTTTATCATCTCAATTGTTATTTGCTGTGATTTAGAAGACTGAGAGCCTCCTGCTTATTCCTGGGTTACATGTCACTTTTTCATGAAAATAAGAAATCTCAACGTTACAAAAGGTGCCAAGTAGAAAGATACAAGGTTCATTTACAATTCACTTCAGTTCACACTTTCTTCCTGCTGCCCAAACACAGAAAGATGAGCTACCTACTGAGAATGCAAGGAAGGCAGTTTCAAGTGCCAGCCTGACCAATCTTGGCAGAAATTCAACTGGTTGCTGCCAAGTAAGGGGACTATAAGTAAGAAGTCAGCACTGTAGTACTGTAAAGATATTTTAAGACAAGACTTATTGTTGTATCATCACTCTCACCTTGTGAAGTCAGTCAGTGCATTTTCTAACTTTATGAAGATGCTTGGGTAAAAAGGCACTGGAGCTTTGAGAATTGAGGGGGTGGATCTCTGGGGATGGAATCCCAGCTTGCAACTGCAAGTGGAAAATATCAAAATGTTATCACAATTGCTTCAAGTACGCAGGCTAATTCAAACTCAATTCCAAGATAAGCATGTGTGCACACAACACACCCAGGGAAATGGTTCTCGGACACTACTGTGAAAACTGTTTTCAGCAGCATTAGCAGGGACAGAAACCTAGAAAATTCAATGTTCACAGTTACAAGCCTGGCATCAAAACTAACCACAGCATCCCCAAACATATCAGTCTCACTCAAAAGGCATGTCTTTACTGCACCCAGAGATAGAAGGCCACAACTCTCCAAACAGAGATCCAGGATTGATGAGACCCAGGATTTCAGCATCCTGTGGACAGCCTAGGACTTAGGCATCTAAGTAATTTGGGCTACCTTCAAGGCAACCAGACATTCTTTTTGAAAAGGAATGGATTGTTTAATCACAACAATAAAAATAAGGCATAGCAGAGCTTAAGACACAACACAATGTCCATAATCATAACAATCTTATCCACAGAGTTGCAAAAGCCTAGATTATCCTGCTTAACATAGCCTCTGGAACTTGGGAGCCAGGCTACTCTGAAAAAAACCTCTATCGTTTGCATCTCCCCTGCCCTCAAAAGTTCTTCAGTTCAATTTAATTTATACTCTTATAACCATATGTGGTCAAAAGCAGAACCCCAGAAGTAAAAACCGGCATTCCCCTTCAGGTACCAACAGACAGGACTAGCTGAAACTATAATTTCCAGCTATATACAAGCGATATTTGTCCCAATTGACACACTAAAATCCAAAAGTAAACAAACGAAACCTAATGTGCAAAATACTGCCTATTAAGACAGCCTCCCCCCATTTGCAACAACACCCAACCATTTTGTTTGCTGTTCTCAATTTGCATCAGCATTCTATTGTCTGCAGAAACATGCATAAGCAGACTTGCCAAACCTTTTAAAGATTCAAGAGCAGGAAAAAAAAGAATTTTTGAAAGCTGGATACAGTGGTCTGTAAACACATTCACACTTCTTTCCTAATTATGGCCTGGTGCAAAGGCAGAAATTGGATAAAAATTTCTTTGCAAGAAACTGCATATAAAAAAAAAAATCAGGATGCCCACTCATTTGGCAGTTTATTGAAATCTCTGAGGTTCAGACAGAACTAGGAGCTGAGAATTACTTCAAATGGTGGTTTTGGTACTTTGGTACGGATTGGAATGATGGCATTGCTCACATTTCATGAACATACAACACTGATATCCCAACAGCTATTTGACACTACAATGCCACAAGAAGGAAAAGAGGCGGATGTCTGTACTACTGTCTAGCTGTGGTGACTAATTAAGTACTGGCATTTTTGGAAGCTGCCCAGACCTTGCATTTGCACAGATTTAATAGATATATATTATACAGGTAAGCATATGAAGTGGCACAGTCCAAATATTAATGCTTCGGAACATCCTTGCTGTGCGGAGTCAAGTCTTTGTAGAAACAATACCAAGTAAGAGAAGGTTTTCACAGCAAAAATTTAAGTCATCATGAAGATTATGTCGTTCAAGCTATGCCACAGCCAGATAGTTCTTTCAAGCCCGCTCATCCCTCTCCAAAATAAAAGACTTGAATCTACTGTAGTGGTGTTTTGTACTAATCAGTTATCTTTATAACTATAGATGCATGTCCTAATGTAAGTAGAATTCAGTGATTAGATTAGCTGGCAAATGATGAAAGAAGTCTAAGTACAACAAACCAAGCTCAGAGTAAAATTACTTAATCCTTTGCAGTTCAAATGCAAGTTCATCTTTCTCAACACCATCAACTCCTAACCAATCTATCCATCACACATACACCAAAAAACCTCTCGCCCTCTCAGGCACTACTACAGTGCAATGGCAGCATTTCAAATCAACTTAAATTAGGCTGTACTACATTCCATTACATGATATCATGCAACAGATGTTACTCTAAGAACACACAGGACAATTATTCAGGGTAAACTGCTATAATTTAAATGGTAAAATGAATGGGTATCCTATATGAAATTGCTATAGTCTTTATCAAATTTTATACTGAGATTCACAATTTATATATTGCCCAAGTTTGTCACAGTTAACCCAGAGACTTAGACTGGCAACTAGAAACAAGTAGTATCCTCATCTTACTTAAGCTCAATAATTTTGCCACCAACAGATAGGCTAGATGAAAATTTCACTTAACCCTTTTGTTCTGCAGTGACCAGTGAGTCACTGAGGCATGGTGAAACTCACGTGAAATGCATTTCCTAGAGGCAAGATATTTTTTTTTTCCCCTTCTACCTGTGCGGCAACCTTCAATCTCAAGGCACTGCCTTGAAAATTCATGTTTTGAAAATTAAAGCAGAAAAGTTAGTTCAGCCAACTTAATTCATAGTTAACTTAGCTAACAGCTGTCCTGTTGGAAGAACGGCTGACCATTATCTCAAACAGATACAAAAGCTTTTCATATACTACAATTTGTAAGGTATTTATAACTAACACTCGCAGCTTGCACTCATACTTGCAACACACTGCCATACACACGACTAAGTGATGTTTTACATAAGCAAGAGCTATCTCAGAAACATGTTGCCTATTTGGTTTTTAATCATATGGACATCTTCCCACAGCTATTGGGCTCTCTGGACGATGCAGAACTCCCGACGCCTTTAAATAACATACTTTCAAACTGGCTTTCTGGTTTGAAACTTAATATGGCTCAAACTTGGCTCTAAAACACAGGTCTGCAAAATAAACTTTTAAAAGATTTGGAGGGAAGTGGGCAATTGTTTAATCTGACAGAGTTTTTTCAATCAATGAACATTCCCATGATCTTTCTAACTAGACACTGCAGCAGCATTTTAACACACAAAAAGTAGAGCCTAAATAAATTGAAGTGGCCGGTCAGCAGAACAAAAGTACTACAGAAGGTGAGCACAAAGACAGAAGAGGCCCCAGTTCCCAGACAGGTGTTCCCATGCAGTGCCCAGGCAGTGGCACTGTGTCAGGGCCCTCTAGTCACCCGAAGGCAATTCTGTGCCCTGCACCCCACAGCCATCTGCTAGGGTGGCATGGAAGAAAGAGAAGTGCCAGGACACGCAGGGAGACCCCAGTCCACAGCATGGACAGGCCCTCTGCAAGCACACACCTCGCCTCCCCCACCAAGGGAGGCTTTGTGCTTTGGCACGAGGCCCTGCTGCACCGGAGCAGGTAGCCCAGAGCCGCTGGCTGCTTGCACGCTCCCACGCCGGTCCGGGGAATGGGGAGGCCGCGGAGCAGCGCGGCTCACCCGCCCACCCATCCTCGCCTGCGCTGCGCAGGGGCGGACGTGTCCTTCCCTCCCCTCCGGGGTGGCCCTACGGGACGGGTCTGCGACCCGCTTCCAACCCGAGCCGCCCCACAGGTCT
>NW_009209319.1:0-1603 GCF_000690835.1 Fulmarus glacialis
CGGTTGACGATGCATTCGGGGCACTACTGCAATATTTTTTGTTGTTTAATTTTGCAGTTACCACTACAGAGTTGTTAAATGAGAGAACCAGGTAGTTCTGATCATTCTTAACCTGAGCTAAGTCATCCCCTACTAATACGGCACATTTTTAGAGGGAGAAAAGCATGTGAAGGGACTACGTTCACATTTCTTGGCTGAGAAATCAGCCTCTAAGCTTGCCAATGTGGGTATCAATAGCTGCAATGGCTTAGAAGGAGACAAGCATGCACACGTGCTATTTCTGGCTCCTGCTGCAGATCAGGTCTCCCCATGACCACTGAGCGCAAAGGCAAAAAAAAACCCCTATGTCACCACTGACTCGTTTCTCTGATATAACAGGAAGATTTCTTTCTAATTCTTATCCAAGGGAACCTAAAACTACCTAATGTGCAGCAGCACTGAAAGAGGGTTGGTGTTTGGTATCAGAAGGAATGAATTCAATGAGCCCTACACATAGCTGGAATAATTTTTAGATAAGCAATGCATCTGCTTTTCATGGGAACTTCACCCAGAGCAGAATACATCTGGTATATCTCCAAATCAGGTCTACAACAGTCTGCCTCCAACAGCTTAACCCTACCACACAAAGGGACCTCAGAGGGAAACAGCAGCCTAGACAGGACAGAGGGAAAGTAAGTAAAAGGTGAAACCTTGTCTCATACTTGCGTGATATCTGAGTGCTCTGGGATTTCTAATAATTCAATCTGTTGTTCCTGTGCCTGTACAATAAAGGACTCTTTAATGTCTTCGGAAGTACAGTGGTCCAATGGGACAGGAATCACCTGGAGAGGGAGAACAACATTTCCATAAAAAGAAGAAAAGACAAAACAAACCACTTGCAGAAAGCAACCAATCCATCACTGGAGCTGGTGTGCTCCTCAGTACCGCTCAGCGTCATCAAACAAGACAGGTGAGCACCTATCTGTACAGGCTTAAACTTATGAGATTTTCTTCTGTAGGAGCTGAACAAAAAGCTGAAAACTAAAAGCCTGAAAAAGTTCTCAGCACAGCCTTCTCCTTTCTGATCTCTGTGGTAGTTCAAGGCCGCTCTGATAGTTACAGATCTGCCAAATACAGAAACCACCACAATAAACCACTAAATGATTGACACACAAGGACAAAAAAAAAAAGTCAAATCAAAGGGCTGGTACTGGTAGGCAATGACCAGAGTTCTGCATATATCTTTAGATTCTCAGCCTACTTCAGTTACAAATGCAAGCACCACAGTTCGTGTGCCAGTGTGAGCCGATCAGAGTCAGAGCAAGGTCTTGCAACTTATCTGAAAACCTTGTGGGCTTTTTAATCAGTTCCATGCAGAGAAAAGTTTTCCTCACCCACTCAACACGACCAACGCTGTGCTGCTGTAACAGGAATAATTAAATACGGCAGAACTAGCACACTGGTTTTATTTTTGCTCTGGCTCTATCTGTGGGTAGGATGACTTCTTTCCATACTCTGGGAAGGCACAGAATAAAGAGGGAAATTTGAAGGTGAGCTTTCTCTTCCAATTCATTTGCAGATAAGTGCAAGTTTATGTTCATAGAATCATAGAATCATTAAAGTT
>NW_009209320.1:0-1183 GCF_000690835.1 Fulmarus glacialis
GCCTTGCCCAGCTTCCGCAGGATGGTGTTGAAGCGCGACTTCTCCTTCACCGTCTTGGCGCAGAGGATCTCCGCTTGGCCCATCAGCGTCAGCTCGTCCCCCGCGTGCAGTGTGAAGTTGTACACCTCGCTGTCCTCGCTGAACTCCCCCGACACCACCTGCCCCGGGACAGCCCCACCATGGGACCTGCTGCCTTGGCACTGTCCCCTGATGTCCTACCACCATCCTGTAATGTGCCACCACCAACCCCTGATGCCCCACCTCCATCCCCTGATGTTCCACCACCAACCATTGATGTCCCACCACCACCCCCTGCTGTCCCACTGTTCTCTCCTGATGTCCCACCACTGACCCCAATGTCCCACCACTACCCCCTGATTCCCACCACCATACCCTGATGTCCCACTACTATCCCTGATGTCCCACAACCTACCCCTGATGTCCCATCACCATCCCCTGCTGCCCCACTGTCCTCTACTGATGTCCAACCACCACGCCCTGATTCCCACCGCCATACCCTGATGTCCCACCTCTACCCCCAATGTCCCACCACCTACCTGTGACATCCCCCACCACCAACCCTTGATTGATGTCCCACCACCATCCGTTGCTGGCCCACTGTCCTCTCCTGATGTCCCACTACCAACCCCTGATATCCCACCACCACACCCCTACTCCCATCACCATACCCTGGTATCCCACAACTATCCCCACTGTCCCACCACCAACCCCGATGTCCCACCACCATCCCCTGCTGCCTCACCACCACTCCCAACATTCACCTGCTGTCCCACCACTGTCCCCTGCTGTCCCTTCCATCCCCATACCGACCTTCACACTGAAGGTGATGGCCTCCATGACGAAGACGCGGTCCGGGAAGATGCTGGCCACCTCCTCCACGCTGTTGAAGTACTGCACGGGCTCGCGGATGTCCCGGTCCTGGTCCAGCAGCTTGAACTTCCCTGGGTGGGACAGCCAGACCCACGGCGGTGAGAGGAGCTATCTCCAGGGCCCGGCCGCAGGGACCCGCTGTGACCCACCTCGGGGCCAGCACAGCCCGTCGTGGGGGGCAGCCACCCCCGAGGCTGGCCTGGGGTCCCCACCACACTTTGGGGGGGGGTCCTCTGTGGGTAGAGGGGTTCGCCCAGTGTGGCCAAGTGCTGCGAGGGGACAGCAGAGCACC
>NW_009209321.1:0-253 GCF_000690835.1 Fulmarus glacialis
GCCGGTGCCAGGTCCCTCCGCACGGAGCTGCGGGATGGGATCTTCTTCCTCCCGCTGCCAAAGCAGCAGACGTAGCAATGATCAAAGTCTGTACACCTAGCCGTCCGGCTCCTGATCCGATTTATCCTAAAACTCCTCCCTGGGAACATCTCCAAGTTGCCCCAGCTCTTGTGTCGGAGGGGACAGGCAATAACCCCGTCCTCGCCACCACACCCACCCCGAGCTCCTGGGTCTCTTCCAGATAGCAAAGGCC
>NW_009209321.1:386-806 GCF_000690835.1 Fulmarus glacialis
CTGCAGGACACCGGCTGCCTGCTCGGCAGAGGAGACACCCTCCTGGTGCAGCTGGGTTTGGTTGGATTTCCCCAATCCTCCCAGCGGTGGTGCAAACTGGAGCCCAGTGCCCGGGGTCTGGAGGCCACCAGGTCTGCCAGGCCACCACGGTGTTCCCAGCCACGAGCGGGGCCACGACTCACCACTTGGACGATCTCTGCAGGACACCGGCTGCCTGCTCGGCAGAGGAGACACCCTCCTGGTGCAGCTGGGTTTGGTTGGATTTCCCCAATCCTCCCAGCGGTGGTGCAAACTGGAGCCCAGTGCCCGGGGTCTGGAGGCCACCAGGTCTGCCAGGCCACCACGGTGTTCCCAGCCACGAGCGGGGCCACGACTCACCACTTGGACGATCTACGCCTTCCGTTCGCTCTCCAGACGCCG
>NW_009209321.1:939-1310 GCF_000690835.1 Fulmarus glacialis
GGGCCAGCCGGTGGGGTTTGTGAGGCAGGCATCCCACAGGCAATAATGCCACGGCCCCGATGCTCGGGATGCGGGCGGAGACACCGGGTTGTGTATGGAGAGAGGCGGAAAGGCTCTGGTCACAGCCTGACTCCGCAACGGGGCCCTGAGCTCGCCCTAGCAAAGGGAGCGGGCAGCTCCAGCCGAGGGCTGGGAGAGCAGAGCCCCCGGCTGCCCGGCAAAGCTGCCCCATGGTGTGCCGGTGTCACAAGCACGGTCACTGCCCCATGGAGACAGCGGGCATGGAGGGGCTGGGCGATGCTGCCTGCAGGGTCCTGAGCCCAAGGCTCAGCTCCCGAGGCCCGTTACCTCTCGCTCTCTCTGCTTCCCCT
>NW_009209321.1:1584-1805 GCF_000690835.1 Fulmarus glacialis
CCTGCTCTCTGCTCCCCCCCCGGCAGCTGCCTGTCCAGGTCCTGAACAAGCTTCTTCTCCTGTCGCTCTTTCATTTTCCGTGCCCAGGAGGTGCGAAGGGCCTTGTCCTGGATCATGTGTGAGAACCTGAGCAGGCAGACGGGCCGTGTCAGCACCCGGAGGACGCAGAGCTGAGCTCCCCGTGGCTCACAGAAACCCTACGCAGCCTCTTCCCCCTCCGG
>NW_009209322.1:0-3737 GCF_000690835.1 Fulmarus glacialis
GCGCTGGCCCCCGACACTTCCCGACCCCAGGGACGCCGCCCCCAACCTCAGCCATTTACATCTTCTAAATGGTCGAGCTCTGTTTGCATCTCACCCGAGTTCCCTGCTCCTCCTTTCCAAGCTGGCTTTGCCGGGCGGGAGCCGCGTGCCCGATGAAGGCGGCCGCCCCCATCCCGCCGTCAGCGCGTGCCTCTGCTCCTGTTGCAGAAAATAGGGGAGGACTACGTGCGGGACCTGAGCCAGCTGATGAAGCTACACGAGTTTGTGGACGACGACCTCTTCATCCGAGAGGTTGCCAAAGTGAAGCAGGTGAGGGGTGCGGGCAGAGGGGACGCGGGCAGGGGGAGCGCAGGCTGGGGGCTGACGTGCTCCCTGCCCTCACCCAGGAGAACAAGGTGAAGTTCGCGTTGTACCTGGAGAAGGAGTACGAAGTGAAGATCAACCCTTCCTCCATGTTCGACGTGCACGTGAAGAGGATTCACGAGTACAAGCGGCAGCTGATGAACTGCCTGCACATCATCACCATGTACAACCGTAAGCCACCGCGCGCCCCGAGGGGACGAGCTGCCCTGGGGGTGCGCGAGCACCCCTATCCCCTAGGGCTGCAGCTAAAACAGAGGGTGACACCACGCTGCTGTCTTCTCCAGGCATCAGGAGGGATCCTGCGAAGCTGTTTGTGCCGAGGACGGTGATCATCGGGGGCAAGGTCAGTTGGGTCAGGAGTTTTGGGCATTTTGGAGGAAGTCCTTGAAAATGCCTTAAGGGATTTGGGTGCAGATGTTCTCGTGGGGTTGTGGCCCCGAAGCCCTCTGGGAAGCCCTGAGGCAGCACTTGTTGGCTTTAACCCAAGCAAGGTTCTGCTGCCTGTGGTCACGCAAGCCTCCAAAAGCTTGGTGACACAACACACGAGTTGGATGGGGGATGGGAGCAGGGTTGAGCGGGTGCTTCCGTGGGCACGTGGGAGCTGGGTGCTCCTCGCCTGCCCCTGGCACCAGCCCTCCGGGCTCACCCATGGCTTTTCTCCTAGGCTGCCCCAGGATATCACATGGCTAAAATGATCATCAAGCTCATTAACGCTGTGGCTCAGGTGGTGAACAACGACCCCGTTGTGGGGAGCAAGCTGAAGGTCATCTTCCTGGAGAACTACAGGGTCTCGCTGGCAGAGAAAGGTAGCCCACGTGGGGCATGCTGTGGGGACGGGATGTCCGCCCCGTGGCCGTCCACCAGCCCATGGCTCCATCACTGCGAGACAGCAGATCTAACATCCCTCAGCACAATACAAACCCAAAGCTCGTCACCATGAGCCCCTTGTGTCCATGTGTTTTGTTGGCAGTGATCCCGGCTACTGACCTGTCGGAGCAGATCTCCACGGCGGGCACCGAGGCGTCGGGTACAGGGAACATGAAGTTCATGCTGAATGGAGCTCTGACCATCGGCACCATGGATGGAGCCAACGTGGAAATGGCTGAAGAAGCTGGAGAGGAAAACCTGTTCATCTTTGGGATGAGGGTGGAGGACGTCACGGAGCTGGACAGGGAAGGGTGAGGGCTGGGGATGCCGCAGGGGTGCTACCACGGGCAGGCGGAGCAGCACCATCTCATGTCAACCCTTCCCTGCAGGTACAATGCCCAGGAGTACTACGACAGGCTCCCTGAGTTGAAGCAAGCCATTGACCAGATCAAGAGCGGCTTCTTCTCCCCGAAGGAGCCTGACCTCTTCAAAGACGTGGTCAACATGCTCTTCCACCATGACCGGTGAGGCCTGGGATGCCATCCATCCCCTGGGTTGGGTCTCTCCACCAAACTCCTCATGCCCATGCAGAGCAGCCCCCTGCACCAACCATCCACCCTCTGGCTGATAAGGTCCCATTTTCTGGCCCTGATGTTGTGCACGTGGACGAGCAATTGATGCTCTGTGGGTGCAAAAGGCTCTCCATGTACGGCACTTCACGCTTGCCGCATTAAAACCTGGGGTACATTAAGGCCAAGATGCATTTGGGTGCACAGCCCTTGCCAGATGATAGATGTTTTTAGGTATCTCAAGGGCTTTCCTGGCCGGAGCACTAAGCAACCAAGGGCTGTGGGCGTTTGCACCAGGGGAAATGTTTTCCCAATGAGCTGACACAGGGTGTCCCCTCCCAGGCCACCCATCCAGTCCACGCCGCAGCGCCCGCGGGCTTGCAGGGCTCTGTACAAACAGGGCTTGGGGAGGCCAAATTCGTCCGAAGCATTCTTGTTTGAGGAAGCCCCAGATCTGGCAGCCCCGGCCACCGCCGTGCTCCCACCTCGGCATTTCTGCCGTCGCTGACTCTTCCTTTCTTCACCGCTACAGGTTTAAAGTTTTTGCAGACTACGAGGCTTATGTCAAATGCCAAGAGAAGGTCAGCGAGCTGTACCTGGTGAGTGCCGGCGAGGTGGGGGAGCTGTGATGGAGGCACAACATCCTATCCCGGAGAAGGGTCTGGTGGGGCTGCGCACGTAGATGGGTTCCTGGCGAGGAGGCTCCTGGCTGCGCTGCTGCAGGGGGTTGAAAGCCGGTCTCGGGGCCAATGTGGCACCCATGGGTGCAACCCTCCAGCTGCACCGTCCCATCACTCTCCTTGCAGAACTCCAAGGCATGGACCAAGATGGTCATCAAGAACATCGCAGCAGCCGGCAAGTTCTCCAGCGACCGCACCATCAAGGAGTACGCCCGGGACATCTGGCATGTGGAGCCCTCCGACCTGAAGATCCCACCACCCAACGAGCCCCGGGACGCGGCCGAGGACAAGACCCCCAACGGCACAGCGGCGTAGGGGCAGGGAGCTGCCGGGGGACACGAGCTGCCGTCTCTGCTGTCTAGTCTCTGTGTTGCTGCTGCTGGCTTTCCTACAGACGGGGAAGGGGGGGGGATTTTTATAACGTAAGTGTCGTGCGGAAAGCGAAACCACGTCGCCCTGTTGCTTGCGTAGGTGCTAAAAATAAATTGGAGGCCAAGGGGCTGTTTGCTGAAGCCTAAAATTGGGGACCGGGCTCACCTGCACCGACGCTAAGGCAGAAGGAGGGTGCAGGGGGTGAGCTGCTGGGGCTCGGTGCAGGACAGGGTGGGAAGCACAGCTGGCCACAGCTGTCTGAGCCCTTGCAGGCGATGCTGAAGCAGGACTTGAGGTGCAGCTCTCGCCAGTCCTGAGGCATCACTGCCAGGGGGTTTAAGGGATGTTTGCAATCAGGCCAGTGTACCCCACCCCCGCTGCCCCATATGATGCTCCTGGCCACCGCTTGCATGGTCCTGTCCCAGGAGCAGCACCCAGCTCGCAGCAGTATCTCCATCCCCCGAGTAACCTGCAGCATCCTCGAGGCAGTGGGCGAACTAGAAAGTTTGTCAGTAGTTTTTATTATGTACACCAGTAAGTTCAGTGCAACGGGGGGTTGCCGGTGTGGGTTTGAGGAAGCGCGCGTGGTCGCTGCGTGCAGCAGCTGGCATCACTTAATGTTCAAGAAGTCTCTGCAACAAGATGCAATAAATCTTACGCTGTGTCACTGACCGTCCCGTGCTGCTTGCGATTCTGATTTCTGATCCCTGGATGTGGGTCTGAGCTCGGCTTAGAGCAAAGCTGCATCCCTGCACCCAGGGCAAAGAGGAGCTGGGGGCTGTCCCCGGGGCCACCTCCCCATGACACCCAGGCCGAGGACAGGCACAGGGCAGCAAGGAGTGACCGGAGCTCAAAAATTCCTGCCAGCAAGCACCATAGGGAGGGG
>NW_009209323.1:0-31924 GCF_000690835.1 Fulmarus glacialis
GTGTTTGGCTGCCTACCGGGTTAAACCACGACAACCAGTAATTTTATCATATTATAAGCCAGTGTTACCCAGTATAGCAAAACAATAACCTTGACTCAGACCCCAGAGGTGATAAACAGCACAACAGGGAACATACACGGCAAGTAAGGTGTTACATAACAGAACTCCGAGAACAAGCACAACAACTCTGAGAGCAAATATATCAACATTGCGACCAGCGACTATTAACCTAGTAAGGAATGCTTATAACCAATTTGTTTTAACATGCTCTGGTCAGATCTGTCATTATCTCAACCCTTTGAGCCCCACGTTGGGCTCAAAAAGGAATTCATTCACTGCTTCCCATCGGCAGGCAGCTGTTCAGCCATCTCCAGGAAAGCAGAGCTCCATCACGTGTAACGGTGACTTGGGAAGACAAACGCCATCACTCCGAACGTCCCCCCCTTCCTTCTTCTTCCCCCAGCTTTATATGCTGAGCATGATGTCATATGGTGTAGAATATCCCTTTGGTCAGTTGGGGTCAGCTGTCCCAGCCGTGTCGCCTACCAACTTCTTGTGCACCCCCAGCCTACTCACTGGTGGGGTGGGGTGAGGAGCAGAAAAGGCCTTGACTCTGTGTCAGCACTGCTCAGCAGTAACGAAAACATCCCTGTGTTATCAACACTGTTTTCAGCACAAATCCAAAACATAACCCCACACTAGCTACTGTGAAGAAAATTAACTCTATCCCAGCCAAAACTAGCAGAGCTAGTTAAGGATTTTTATTAGTATGACTTGCCGGCTTTTTCTTCACACAAAACAAATGTCTTATAAAATAAACTTTTGTCCACTAGGATGGAGAGTGATTGGGAGAGGGAGAAAACAATAGTGTTTTCTAAATTCAGGCTAAGCTAGATCAACATCCTGAAAAACTACATGCTCACTGAGAACATAACAGATGATTTGGCACAAAACATTATAGACTGCTGCCATGTGAGAGGTTCAAGGTTGGATTACCTGTCCAACCTTTCTTAGGAATGCAGTTTTAATAAGCATCTGGGAGAGCAGAGAGAAGAGCGAAGAGAAGCCGGCTGGGTTGCTACATAACATCATTATGCATCTTCTGGTCTGCTTGTGCATTAAGATCAGCTCTCAAAGAAGGTGTTTGTTTCATCTGCCAGCTGGAAGTAAATTGCAGTGGTTGCCAGCAAGAGTTCATCAGGAAGTTAAAAACTGGGAGCGGTGAGGAGAGACTTAAACAAAAACAAAAGCAGAAAAATTTAAAATGAGGGAACTTGGTAGCTTTATATGTGAGCTTCAGAATGTACACATCTGTAGTATCTTCTGTCTGCAATGAGAACTACAAGATTACATAAAACAACGCACGAAAGCACAGCTCTTGCCCAGAACATTTCTAGTGCAGGACACAAAACACCATTCATGAAGTTATGTGGGCAGTATGAAGTTATTCATACTGGAATTCAGCCAAACCAGCTAGAATTGTAATCCCTACTACTCTGTAATAAACACCTGTAGTATCGTACCCAGCCAGAGTTTCAGTATTAATTTTCATGTGAAGAACAGCCTACAACTAAGTATACCCAAACATCCGAGAAAGGAACCACTGTTCAATTGAGGCTAATAGGGACAAGGGCCACTAGCCCGCTGCAAACACTGTTTTTGTATATCTCCTGTGTTTTCCTGGGTGGACTTCCAAGAACTGGTCAGGTCTAACCTTTCTAAAACAGAACTGGTGAAAAACAGCATAAGGTAGTTAATTTACCAAGAAGTAATTAAGGACATCCTCTGTATGCATCTGTGTGGATAATACATGCTTTAGAAAGTCATGTCATAGTCATGTGAAAAATATAAGGAACTAACCTTCTATGTGATATTTGCAAGGTATTATCTCTTGCATTTGGAAGATATTTCAAAAATAGTGCCTGGGAATTTTAGCATGTGTGATTTGGCTTGGAATCAATGAACTCAGCGGAGACATACTGAATTATGAGCTGAGGATGTGGGCTGAAACTGTGGCTCTACTGCAGTCACTAGCAAATAGTCTACTTATTTTAATGAGGCAAGAATTTAATCACTGGATCTCACAACAAATCTAATAATAGGTACTACAATTTTCCCATGTGAAAATACAAATTACTACATTGGTTATCATCCCCTGCTTATATCTAAATTCTTACAATATCATCCAACGAACACATGACTAATCATGCTATTATATTGCTTAAATGGAGTATTTCAGGTATGAAAGTAAAAGAAGAGAGAGAATAAACTCTTCATTTTAAGGACTATAACTTCCTTTTCATATATTCTATTATTGGATCATATTTCATTATTACTACTATTGCTATTATTATAGCTAATCATATAATGATTATTTTATTGAATGCTCTTATTAGAATTTCTTAATTTTAATTATATTTTGACCGCCCCTGGAAACCTTTATTCATTTCATCTTATTCTTAAAATAACTGTTAAATATTAGAAGGAATCATAAGAGTTCTTTTTGAGAAAAAAAAGCACCCTGTTTTTTTGGCAAGTGATACTGGCTTTCACATAGGCTAGAAGTTAAATTAGCACATGCAATCTTAATTCTATTGTTAAGCAATGGCTGGAATATATCTTATGTCATAACATAAACATACAGGTTTACGGAATTGTCCGATGGAAATATTAAAGACACCTCCTAACCTAAATTCACATAATCAGTCTCCATTGCACTGAACAGGGAATAAGTATGAAACATATTTTACTATAATCTTTTCCCACAGCGCTCTTTCATACACCAGCTGAAATCCAGGACAGAATTTCTGTTGACTTCAGCAGTGAATGAGAGTGACCCTGTGGACTTCAGATGAGGTTTTGTTGTTCCAAAGCATGCAGGGTAATTCTTGGTATTTGAATGCACATTTCTGCAGGTTATTTTGACTTCTGAAAGTTAGGATGTATCAATTTGTGTTAGTGTAGCAGCAAATGAAAAAGCTCTTTCATCAAAAAATAAGGAGAAAGATTAAATATTTGAATAAAGCATAATGTATGTGACAACTATGTATTCATGAAATGAAACAGATTATGAAAACAGACCTCAGTGTAGTCAAAACAGTCTATTTTATTTTATTTTATTTTATTTTTTATATTGCAGAAGTTATACATCCTTTTGAACACACAGTAAGCTAAAGTTTTAATCAAGACTTAACTGGATTTTTACATTTTGATATTGTACCACAGAACATTAAATTATTTTATAAAATCATCTCTATAGAACTAAACAATGCTCTTAGAAACACTTCACTGAGATCCCTCTTTAAGAGAAAAAATATCATAAAGTATTAAAAATTAATGGCAAATGTGAAGAACAAAAATAGTACCCTTGTCATCTAATAAAAATATTTTATTGAGGTAGAGAAGTTGAAAAATAGAGAAAATTAAAGATTAAATGGACATCTGTAGGAAAACTGATGATTGTTCATATTTGCAGTGTAGAATTTTGGAGTTTTTGCCATTAACACAGAAGGTGTGACAAGTGAAAACACATGCCAAGCAGTGCCAACCAATAGGTCTTACATACCTTGTATAATAAGAGTAATTTTAAAAGTACCTTAAGAAGAAAACCAGAAAACACAACAACCTCAGCTGTGGCACTCAAAACCCAATGAAAGTCCACACCTAGAATTATCAGAATAAGAATATGATAGCAATATTTAAATATTTTTCAAAATAAGATTAAGTAACAAAAATTATGGAGAAAATTATGGAGAATCTAAAAAAAAATATGCAGGACAAAATAGCATTTCAGATAACTTCTGCTGATTTGCATGATGAAAACTGCTGTTGACATGCTGTTACATTTCTTTTTCCTGTTTTTTTCTGACTCTTAAAAAGGTCACATTTCAAACCAATAGTCCCTCAGAGCCATGAGATGCTAATATCACTGAAAAAAAAAAAAAAATGTTGTCAGCTCTCTTTAAGTGAAAAAATGATAGTGATGAATGCACATATGCACTCTTACTAGGAGGTCTGGCATCAGATTGTAAGTGATAAGCCAAGTGAACCAACAGACTACTCAAACATGGGTTATCTTTGAACAGAAGAAAATATATTATCTGTTGATCTGTAGATAATCTGTTTCACTGAGTTTGTTAAGTTCACAAGACTTCTTTCAGCTAAGTAAGTTTCAATTAGAAAAGCTTTAAGATAAATCAGAGAATGGACGAGGTCTCTAGGAAAAAAAAAATACACTTTAGTGGTGTTGTCAAAAGCAAAAAAAAAAAATTCTAAAGCATTGTGGAAAATAATAGTGAGGGTTTCAAAGATCATTGTTTGTATAAATCCCATACCACAGGTCTCAGTTCAGCAGTTCTCAGTCATAATATTAGTAGGTAAGCCTGCATTTCTCCTGAAAGAATCAACTGAAGTCATGAAGAATATATTGTGCTGATGATAAGCACTCCTACAATAATTTTCCGTGACATAGTTAATTCACTTATTGGTAAAATGATTGAAATGTTTCAATAAAAGTATATTTAATAAGAAATATTATTTTGATTATTAGCAAAGTATTTTTAAATTCTGTTTGAATTCACTGGTAAATCAGTTAGAGTCAGCACCACTTAGAGAAAATATCCAGACATCAGGTGTTCATCATCCTGTTTATTTCAAGCAGGCAAACATTCTGGTACTCGAAGACTCAGATTCACCTATATCTCTGGCTAAAATAATGTGGACTCACTTCTCCTTTACCACAACAGGAAAATTGTTCCTTGTCCTTCCTGTGGGAGCTGTTCCACTCTGTATAAAATATTCACATTTTAATTAAGCCAGAGAGTAAATAACTCACTAGAATGCTTAGGACACTCACTGGAGAAGGGGAACATGGCTGTAAACATCCTCTTACTGCTGCAACTAGGAGATTCGAGCTGTGTGATCTTTCTTCTCAAGTGAATATTTGAATTATCAGATCACCGGTCACTTTTTGATGGGGTTCCCTCTCTTCCTTCTGTTGGAGCTTTCGCACTTGAAATATTCTTTCCAGTGGAGAAAACAAGGTGTTAACTGCGTTGTTGGCTTATGCATAAGATTTTGCATCAGAAAGAGAAACCCGGGGGGGTGCCAACTGAATATTTAATTACTCACACGAAACGAACAGCATCAAATAGAAATACTCAGGCCAATATTTTATGCTGTCCTTGATTATGCTCTCTTTTAATAATTCAGGTATTTTTTCTAAGTGTTGAAGGTTGTGTATGCATATGCCTCTATCAGGAGGAAGAACTGAGCATTAAACCTCCCCTAAACAAGTTCCTTACGTAGAAAGCTTTTTCATAGAGTTGCTATCTCCCTTTGTTGGTATTTCTCTGAATCAACTCTTTTGTTTTCTTTGTGCCTTTCTTCACACCTTCTAAAATTAAATGCTTCAACTGGTGTTTAAAGACTTTTTTTTCTAATTCTTACAGCATTGGTCTTCTAATAAAACCTTGACATAGGCTTTCACGTTGAACCTATTACATACAGAAAGAGGCATATAAGAAGCTATGAAAAAATAAAAATGTTTTTATATATAGTTACAGATTTATGAGTATGATATAGGCAAACATGCACACAGGCAAATGTATTCACTTATGTATCCACTACAATTGATTTGTACCACAGAAATAACAGTGTCATTACCATCAATTATAATAGACATGCTACAATGATGAAAGATATGTATGTCTCAGCAAGACTAATGCACACAATAGAGAAGGCAACGAGTAAATATTGTAGTCCTTTCTTCTAAGTGGAAACTGTTTGGCAATTTTCATTAAAATTCAGTTTTGCATTTTCACAATAATTTCTACTATTTTAACTAGTGCAGAAATGGGCCTTCTCCTGCTTTTTTGTATAAAAGCACATTAAGAAAGCCTTGAGGTCTCTCACAGTTTCCTCTGCCTCTTTTTTGTCTCCTGTTGGTTACAGCCTAAATCTCTGGAAGGGAAAACAGATAGCATCTGCTCAAGGGTGTGAGATTACATGAAATCATAATCTTCTAAAAGAAAAAATTCAGAAAATGTACTTTACTTGCCAAGATTTCACAGTTTCCATCCAACTAGTCTTTTGTGTTTTTTTTTTTAAAGTCACACGCTGTGTCACAACACAAAAAAATACATTCAGTGCATGAGTAAGTCTATATGCAAGTGTTGCAATAATAAAAAAAAAATTGTAAGGAGATATTGTACAAACAGATGCCCTTTTTATTTTGGGAAGCATCTAGATGCTGAGAGCTGAAGCAATTCCAGATTTCATTTCTGCTGGAAGTCCCTTCTGAAAGCCAGAAAGAAAAACTACCAAGAAATCCAATCCAGTTTTCAACAAGAACCAGAGATTCCAACTGTTCTGGCTTTACGCCAGGTTCCTATGTGAATGACTCCCCATGAAATTTCATTATGTGGTGGGTGCTCCAAGAGGAATTTGTCAGCTGTAAATCACCTCCATTCCACAGAAGCAACTATTTTGACACTAAGTAATGGGGCATCATTCAGTAGGCAAAAAGAAATGAATTATTGATTTCATGCAAATGATTTTACTTGCCTGCAAACTAAAATGTCACCAATGTTTCTTGGTCCTTCAAACTATTATATAGACATATAGCCACTGCATAATGTTATTTCTTAACCATAAGGAGCTCAGTGTTGGGTTTCCTCCCATGGTATAAGCTAGTAAGCTCTGTAGAAGAACCTAAACAGAATAGCTTTTATACGTAAGACTGGTAATGCTGATCACCTAACCTTTTCTGTCTTGACAATTATTAGGAGGAAATATCCAGGCTTGTGATCAGGTTCATTTATATAAAAAAATAAACCACCTCCTCCTCAAGCGTCAGCCGTATGTAATCAAGGATGTGAGACAGGATTCTTCAGAGATCAACCATCCCATCCAGAAAAAAACATCTAAAGAAAGTGGGATCACACTCTAGAAATATTGCATATGGTTGTGGTTGACAGAGAATTCTCTCCAGCAACTCCAAAAAGGAGTCTTAACTTAAATATCTAATTTTTAGATAGATGTAATTGAATGAGATTATTTCTGTTGAAAATTACTAACTAACAAATTCTAGATACAAGAATCAAAAACACTGCTTTATTTTTGATCTTTATAGCTTTGAGAAGAGGATATGCATGAGATCTTCAGTGAATATGCCTTACATATAGACACTTCTATCTGGCCATTTTATCCTGTGAACTAAATCCTACCTAGGATGTTAAGAAAATAATTTCTTCTTTTTATATGTGGAGGTTTTTAAGGAATATTCTTTAACAGGTTTAAGCTGTCTCCAATCTTCTTTTGGAGAACTGAGCTTAAAACACTTGTTAGAGGATTAGGACGCAGAAAATTTGGTCCCCTTCAAGATATGATCTCTGTCACATCTTGAAAAGTGCCTTGTCACTGTGATGATGCATCAGAGTGTGCTTGGTCTCTCCTGCTCTGAAAGACTGCAGCATCTGAGCTGAAGCTGAAGCAGCCTCCCAGGGCTG
The DNA here is from genome assembly GCF_000690835.1 of Fulmarus glacialis. NCBI lineage: Eukaryota > Metazoa > Chordata > Aves > Procellariiformes > Procellariidae > Fulmarus > Fulmarus glacialis. The sequence continues at coordinate 7,509 of NW_009209323.1, forward strand.
GCCATGGGCAGGTCTCACTCCTGGGTTGCCAGCCCGCAGAGCAGGGGATGATTTTGGGGACTGTCAGGAGGGGTCAGCAGGGGGGCATCCATCTCACCCATCTTTTCCTGCTTTTACCTCCCGCTGGAAAACATGGCAAAGCATGTAGAGAAATATTGCTCTACTACATACAAAAAACCCAAGGCTTTGGTTTTTTGGAACAGTGAACTCAGAAGGAAGTGGATCCAGACGTACAAAATCTCTTTTTCCTGCATACCCTCATAGGAAGCAAAAGTCATAATCCTTGTGATTTCCAGGGAGCAAAGGATGTATGACCACTCAGTCCCAATGAAATTGTACGTGATATAAGTTTACATGAGAGCACTGGTACGTCTCTATCAAATGATGAATAGTCCCCCCAGCATCTCCCAGTCCTTCAGAGCACTGCGCTGTGCTGCTTCCATAGCAACCAGCAGTGCTCAGGATGGGGCCACGCGCTGCAGAGGCACTTGATGCTCGGCAAGCTGGAGATACAGTGCTACAAGCTGACTTTCTCATTTCCAGCCATATAACTGTGGCAAACTGGAATAAGATAAATCCTGCCATAAAAACCATGGGGCTATTTAGTTGCTTCTAAATTGCTAAAGGGATGGGAGGGAGGAGGTGAAACCAAAACATCAATTGAGGAGTATTTGCTGTTGCTGTGAGCATGAGAGGGAGTTTTGCATTTGTATTTTGGAAAACCATGACCTTTCCCAGAGGGTTACTTAAATATTTGAAGCTACAGTGATCTCAAATATGCACTGATGTATATTCTTATCAGAAATTACTGTAGAAATTATGCTTATGCTACACTCAGTAAAGCACATGTTTACAGTTCATTTCATTTTCCTATTGAAAATGTATAAGCATATCAGTTTCACCTTGAAAACCACTCACAATGGGAAAAAAATAGCATAGTTTATTTAGAAAATGTTTTTGGTAAGAATATTTCTGTATATGTTTCAGTTTTATGGGAGGATATGACCTTAGAAAAGAAAAGCTGTCAGAAAAAAAATGGGAAGTAGAGATTTCACAAATCTTTTCTTCTCTTTTGATTCTCAGAGACTCTTTAAAAAAACATTTTCCACATTTTCCATAGATTTTGGTATTCAAATACTCTGGTTGCTTTTATACCCTAAATGTACTTAAAAGTACTAGCTATCCTTAATAAGCCTTGAAGCATTATCTGTGCAACATGTACTTATCTTCTTATTTATTTGAGTAAAAATACAGTTTCAAGGGATAGCAGTTTTTGTGCAAGGCCAACATATTACATTGTTTATCTACTCCTTTTATTGTTCCTGGAAGTGTAACTCAGAGGTTTTAGTGACCCTATCTACAGCCTCCTCCCCTCCCAAAACTTCTGTCACGTCACAGCTGAAGGGGCAGCACACTGCTAGTTAGAAGCAGAAAAGTACTGGCCAGAGCTGGGTTGGAGAAGGAAGCAAGAACATTTTAATTTTTCATACCATGCTATTATAGTCACAGAAACTAGTAAATGAAGAATGTCCTTGGAAAATGTAAAATTAGGTATTTAGGCCTTAATTCCAGAAGGTATTTTAAGGTTCAAAGAAGTTATAGTCTATCCTTATTTCTCAGCTAAGCACAGCACCCCAATAAATGTACCTGTAAATGCTGAATGAATTAAATACAAAATGTAGGTTTTTTTTTTTAAATCTGTGTAAAACAGATTTGCTGTTGACTGACCTGCCATAACAGGCTTATTCAGAAGAATAATCCAGATCTCATTTCAGCTGAGTATTTCAGCTTTAACTGAACTTTGAGGATGTGCATTAATCATGCGAAAGACGGGCATACACATTCAATGGCTAAGATGAACTGAGCCAGTTCACATGAAAATTAAAATTTATTTAAAACAATACCAACATGCACTCTCCACTTTGGTATTGTCACTAAGGTAGCCCTCCCTTGCACTCCCTGAGACCCACCTTTCCCATCCTTTCCAACAGAAATCCTCAAAAAACACTTTGGAGCACGCAAAAAAAATGTGTAAGTAGCTGCAGACGGCTGTCAGTGAGAAGAAAAAGCTGAAAGGTGAGAAACTATAGAAGTGAGAAAGAACCAATTTCAATAGACATTTTTGTCTAGCAGAAAATGTACAGAATAAAGAAGGCAAGGAGCAAATAGTTGTAAAGAGCAATACACTACAAAGGATGGATATATTTGGAAGTACTTGGGGATATGCATACATGTGTTTCTGCGTCTTTGCTCCCTTGAGGTCTGTGTGAAAGAAACACAGACTGGTAGAGCAGTACAGGCTCTGAGATACTTTGGGAAAAGAGTAAGAAATCTACACATTCAACAAAATCCGTATAGTTTTAGTTTTATTGCAATTGTCTAGCTCTTTCATATCAAAAAGTCGAGAAAGTTGTACACCAGTGTTTACAGTCCCCTTAGGAAGCAGGAAAAAAAAAATGGGAAAAGAAAGGGAAAGAAAGACTTAGAGATTCATAGTTTTGTGTTTTATTTTTCTCTCATCCACACTGATAAGAGCTACAAAGCATATTTCTACAACCAGGCACATACTCAGGAAAAAACATTTACATTGTGTTTGTGAATAAAATATAGAATATATTCTGAATATAGCTGATCCTTTTAATCCAATAATAGCAAGACACCCATGATCATCTTTACTGTTCAATTAATAACACAATCACCACGTAGGTCTTTTTTGTGATAATTGTTACTCTCTCAAACAGTGCCGAGGCAAAGTTTGGCGTCCAACAGATAGTTTGGAAGCACTTCACTATTTTCAGGGTAGAGCATTTGACTAGATGGTAATAAGCCATACACTTGTTCTTCAGGGCTAGGGAATGGTCTTGTTTATACTAGATCACAGTGTGTGTGTCTCTCTGTCTCCGGCTTTGACCAGAAGAAGTACTATCCTGAACCTAAGAGACATTTCCATGTGTTAGTTTTGTCAAAGTTTATATGTTTCTTTGGAAAGTTTCAGCTCTGATAAGTCTTCCCTTTGCAGCTGGAAACTTTTTATTGCAGAAAATTCCTGATTTTTATCCTGAAGTCCTTCTCCTTCAAGGACAATATTCTGTTTTGATTCACTCTCTGACATAAATACATATTGACTATTCCATCCTGCACTGATGTTTCGCATGTTTTTCTTCTGTTAAAAATAAAGGGATTTAATGAAACTACAGGTTAATCAAAACTTTTATTTAGGTTTTCTAAAATATTTATTTATTTGCCTAATACAATTCTAAAATAAATTAATGAGACACTGAACATGGTGTAGAGTCGGTATTCTCGTTATTCTAAGCTTATTCCAGCAACTGCTCTGGAATAAGCTCAATTCTATAGGCTGCTAGGCAACCCTGAGAAAACTAAAAAGATCCTCAGTTTCCCTTTGAGTCAGAGAAAATATGTAGAAATAGTTTAGTGCACTGCAGAATGAAATACCACCATGAATACGATAATTATATTGTGGTCTGACAAGTTTTCCCTGTAGTTTAACAGCAGGCTGCATTAGAGATCCACAGAATATTTACTTTTCTTATAAAAGGAATTTGGAAACCTTGCCGAATTTCAGAGGGTTTCCTCATCCTGAGCTGAGTTGCTCTGTAGGAGACATAAGTATGTACTGACCTAACTGTTAACTGTAATAATAGCACGAGTAAAACATCACTGAGCATGTAACACATTATGGACAAATCTAAATTGCCATGTAAGGCAATTTAAATGTACAGAAAGCTACTTCCAAAAACACCGAGAAATGTAAGCCCTGCAAGGTATTGAAAATTCAAATTTATCAGCTGCAAATTTGCAAGCAATTAATAAACTTCTAAGTTTTTTGGAAAGCTCTTTCACAAGTGCATGAAAAACGTTCTCAATGTCAGTAATAAATGACAGGTGAGGAATTTTGGCAGCAAATGTTTCAGCTGTCCTCATGAAATGGATGAATACTTCCCTCCTTACATTAATTTATGTTACAACATGTACATGGGAGAATGATAATAGGGTTCTTCCCTCATGCTTGTCATGCATAAAATATTGTACCACTTCATAACATTAAAAGGGTGAGTAAGGCTAGACATTCCTTAAAAAGAAAAGGGAAACCTGAAGTTTGAAAGGTAACATCTTCAGTGTAGTATTCATGAAATGTAGTATTCATGAACACTGTCAAATACCAACCTCGTCTCAAGTGCTGGCTCCTGCTAATTCTTACTGACAGCTGTTCTTATGCTTACCTTGAGACATTTGGTTTTAAATGTCAGACTGGTTGGATCTTACTTCTTCCCTAAACATTCACCAACAAGATGAGGAACATGTTCACTAAAAAAAAAACAGAAAAGAAAAAAGAAATCACGTGCAAATGTGAAATGTGTGAAATATTCTGTAAGGAGATTTCCTTTCAGAGAAAAAATATCCAAAGTAAATTATTTCTTTCTGTACCTCTTGAAATTACAAAATAGAGAGGGTTTCATGTATACAGTATCTAACACATGTGGAAGGATAGTAGTCTGCTAATAAACCTGTTTTCACAGTGCTTGCACTGGTATACTCAAGTACAAGGGTTCTTGAGAGGAAAAGATGTGGGCATGAAAAGACTGATCTCAACCCTTCCATTTTCTGTGGGTCTCTGAAAAATCTGCTACCTCCCTCATACCTGCATGTTCAGAGGTTACTTCAAAGACCAGTGGCTGATCCAAAGTCTGTGAAAACTGGAAACATTTTCCTCTTGAATTGGATGATCTTTGAATTTTGCACATCTGTGATGGGGTGTTGTGTCTTGTTTTGTGAAATGGTCAGATTTCTTATGCTCTGAAGATTTATTCATAAAGGGACTTGCAAAATTTGTCTTGGACTCAATATTTCCCCTTACAGTGAGAGAAATGAATGCTCCTGCACATTAGGAAATTAATCATCAGTTTAAAGTGCTTTTTAACTCTTGACAGATATGGTCCCTCTTCCCCCTTCACCCGCCTTTCTTTTAAGACCTTTAAATAGTGTCATAAGAGAGCAGAAGTAGTGAAAGAGAAGTAGTGGAATTCAATTGCTTCATACTGAAACTGGTTGCCTTCCCATGCAGTGTGTTTTCATAAGGCCCTCAAGGTTTAGGTCCCTTTATGGGACGTGTAGGGGGTGTGTGCATCAGCCGGTGTTATTGAATAGTTCAAACTAGATGATCTGGAACATCTGAATGTATTAGAAGAGTATTTCTCTCTTTGCCTACCTTATCTATTTAAACTCATATTTTTGGCAGAGATTAATCTTTTTGTATTCATCTTCACAGAACTTGATGGAATGAAATATTGTATTAGGGACAACAGGGTCATAATGGAGACTACTAAAAGCATCTGGAATATTCTTTGACTTTCTAGTCTGACAGGTCTTGGGACTAATGTTACCTTGTGTCAGGCCTCCAAGGAAATTATACTTCAGTAGGGACTAGACTTAGTGATTTTTTTCTAAGCAGATGAGAGTAAAATAACCAGAATGTCCAACAAGGCACTGTTTGAAGGCATAGTGCTAGATGACGGTTGACTTGGGTAGACCCATAAAACAGTGCTTCCTCCTGTTGAACTTGAGAGCTGGTAGCTGGCACTTATTTATTTTTCCCTTTCTCCTTCCCCTGTGTCTGTGCTTAAGTGGCTGAGCATCTTCCCACTGCCTAGAATGAAGTATGGAAGTCTGGATTTCTGGCTGGCATCATATTGGCCATTGGCTTCAGAAAATGCTAATGCTAAACCAGCTGAGGTTGTTCTCTGGGCTATCATCCTGGAGGCTGCTAACCTCTGCTTTCCCCTGAATGGTTATCAGAGCCCTGAAGTTTAGTCTGTCATTGTGCCTCTGGTATCTATGTTTTGTTTGAGCCACCTCTTACCTTGTCAGCACATTTCTGTCCCTTTTGATACGGAAGGAATAAAAACTCAGCCACCTGTTTACTTAATACATATGGCAAAGCACAGTGGATTTCTCAGCTATCATTAGTGTAACCCAAACCAGAAACATGCTACCATGAGTGGTGGACCTTTTGCCACCACCCATAGGCAATCAGAGATGGGTGACAGTGCACACTTCAAAATTAGGTGAACATTGCCTGGACAAGAATCATCAAAGTAAAAGAATGCTATGAGAGAATTAGCCTACAGTAGTAGGCAACTGAAGCATTGCAAGTACTTGTAAACTAGCAGTCCTCAAATTCTGTGTGAAACATCCAGCTGTTTCCTGGCATATTATGAAGCCTGTGGGATGCTTCTTGGAGGTCAGCATTTTCCTTGACAGATGCCAGTCCAGTTTGGTGATGTGTGCAAAACCCCATCCTGTCGATTTCTCAAGAGGTTTTGTAACCATTCTCTGCTGGATGTGTAGGCATAGACATTTTATGCGTTACATGTTGCTACATTTTATACAGACATGAAGGACCTACAGCCTGTTGATGGCTGTCATACAGATTTGGCTATATTCAATTTCTCAGACACATCTGAGTTGCATTTTCTCATTGTACTGTCACTGATCAAAATGCAAGGTTTTGTTCCACACGAATGTGCACAACTGAATTTGTCCTTAATTTGCCTGAACCTGAGTTCACTGATGTAGCTGGTGTAAGCAGACTTCAGTTCACAACCTGTGCAACTTACTGAACTCTCAGGTAGACTCCCTGATCTTTTATGAACGTGATACTGGTGGGTCACTCTGCCACTGACTTCTGGAGATACCGTACATGACTTAGATTTAAAGACTTACTTTCCTTTCCATCAACACTGAATATCAGTTTCAGATAGCAAACATTTAGCTAAACCCTTTTTTTCATAAAGATCTAGCTTTTATTTTACATGTTTTTCTCAACTTCTTTATTTAGCAGTAGTTTTAGTGGAAATGTTACTTGACTCAATAAGGTCAATAACTCATCTATTTTAAAAAGCTGGGTTATATCAAAACAGGTGCAGTTCCCTTACTAATACATACTGAGGGAGTTTATAGCTTGTGAGTTTATCCTATGTGCTGTCTAATTACAGCAGAACCAGCAAGGCAATAAATTAAAGCTACAAAATGAAGTGTTAGATGTGAGCTTTACAGCTGGAGACTAAGTAAGAGGACAATAGCAGGTAGGCATCCACCTATACATTTAGAAAGGGAAGAATAATAGAAGAAATGAAGATTAAAGAAGGTTAATTTAGGTGGGAAAGGGGCTGTAATTAATATTGTAAACCAATTTGTTTTCTTTGCTAACACATATAGAACTAAATATGCCCATTAGCATATGCTCTGCGTACACAGAATCCATCTCACGTGCTATTAAGCATTTTAAATGGTATTGTAACATAGCCAGGACTAGATTAAATCCTGTTTCAGCTGTGCCTAGGCCTGATCCCCAGTTCCTTGGGACTGTTTTGTCCTAAATCTTGTAGAAACCCAAACTTCCTAAACCACTCGCTGCCGTTTCTGCTACTAACTGCAGAGGTATCAGCTGTGATCTGCAGTCCTGCAAACATCAGAATTCCTAGTTTGGCTAGATAGCCCCTAATAAATTTCACTTGAAACTGATGGTTCATGTCTAATAAATCTGTAGTCTAAGGCAGCTATTGATGGCAGTGGATTGCTTCAATCCTAGTACCTAGGAGTGATTTTAACTATTGTTATCTGATCTGCAGCCTCTCCAAAAACTCTAGGAGTAGAAAAGTGCCTTCAACAAGAGTGATGAGGATGTGATAATTTCTTTTTATATACACATCTCTGGTGACTGGAACACTTAAACAGTGGAGGCCAGGTACAGAATTGTTGTGTGGGAAAAATATGAGATTTTTAGTCATATTCATGATGTTAGTAGCTATCATTCTTTCTTCCTTTAGTGAAAGTCTTAATATTTTATGTAAACACAGGATACTTAAGAGGAAAAATGAAGCTACGTTACTTTCTAAGCTAGTGCAGAAGATTGGGAGTTCAGGGGTTAAATGTCTGCTACTTTGCATGACAGAGAGATTTGAATATATGTCTTATAGGTCTTAAATGACTGTACTAATTACTAGATTAGTGAGACCAGAGGGCAAGATGAAGGCATGGTGGGACCAAAAACCAGTAATTTCAAGCTCTCTCCTAGAAGAACATACACTCACTTCATAGTTCAGTTCCGGGAATGATATTAGCCCAGTATATAGTGTTTGTGGTTAACTGGCTACTTGTTTATATTATGCTGAACTATTCTTTGTGATCCAGTCAGGTTTTTCTTTTTTTACTGTATTAAATTATTTGTGGCATCTTCTGTAAAGTTCTTTGTGCCTATTTAGTCCAAACTTTTGCAAAGTGTCATTTTCTTTTCAAATTTCTCAAGAATTTGCTATAAAATGCTATAGGACCTTCTTATAATACCTTACTTAAATTCTGGAAAGTTCAAGTATTTCACACTATATAAATATATGTATTTCACAACTTCAAGATCTCGTTTCCAACAATCCTCTCATTTCAGAGCAACTTTCATTAATAGGATGACTCGAGTTTCTGCAACAAGTCTCAACGTTTCTGTTCTCATAAATTAACAAATCACATGGAGAAGAAAACTACTAAATAAGTTGTTTCTCAAGAGGCTGGGTGAGGCTTACCCTTGGAAAGCAACACTGCAAGCCAAGGACAGTATGTATAAATGCACTTCATTGAGTACATTTTTCACTCCACGGAGACCCATCAGCCCTCCAGGCAGATTCCTCCCATGTTTTCTCAGCACACCCATAAATCTTGAAATCCCTCCCACTGAAAAAAAAACAGCAACAAATGATACTTACTCCAAGGCAAGCACAGCAAATCAGCTGATACAGCCAGGCAGATCTGCTTTTATTAAAGACAGATGAATGTGTGGGTTGATCCTTGAGAAAACATCACAAGCTTCTTGCTGACAGTGATGAAGTCGTTTGACACTTGGGTTTTATTATTTGCAATGTCCAGCTTTTTCACGTTCAAAAAGAAAACACAAGCTTTCTGAAATCAGTGGAATGGGAAAAAAAAGCGTCCTTAAAAGGACAGATCCTCAGTACCTACCACAGGCTGAGCAAACAAACCTTCCAGAGGAAGTCTTTATTTCCAGAGCTTAAGGAGATCCCTGTAGCAAACAGTGCTGACAAAGTGTATCTACATCATCCATTCATTAATCTGTATTACTTCTTTTAGTGCTTCTGCTGTTGAAGCCAACTCTGTGATTGCAGTGCATTTGCTCTGGAAGGATTTCTGCTGTATCATGCACTAGGGAGAAATAACTGTTGAGTACAATTTAACTCTCTAAGCTGAGGGGAAAAAAATGAATAGTAATTATTCCCGCTTGCTTGCCTTTCAGGAAACGTGCATTTTAAAGGCTCATGTAACTATAAAAGCAGTTGCATGCTGAGCAGTTTTGAAAGATTTTTAAACAGTTTGAAATTCATGATATTTACCGCCTCACAAGGACCACTGACAACTAGGATGGGTTCGGATCCACTATTTACTTTTCATAAATCAGACGTGATTGAAACAGGAAACAGAAGCCTGAATCTCATGAATCATCTGCTTACATACGGTTTCTCTGTATCAGGATCATAAACATTTGCATTATTGGAAGCTTTCATGCATAAGAGGATTCTCTCGTACACATAGCACTATCTGCTAGTCAACAAGTCTGAGAGAGACTCAGATGCAGAAAGCTCTTTCATCCTAACTGGAGTACTAATTATTTGTGGCCATGAGTTTCATTCCTAGTTTGGAGAAGCATATAAAATATCCTCCACTTCCAGGAGTGGAATAGAATAGATATAGAATAATAGAATAATTTTTGCTGGAAGGGTCCTTTGGAGGTCATTTAGTCCAATCTTCTGCTAAAAGCAGGTGTAGCCTCAAAGTCAAGTCAAGTTGCTCAGTGCTTTTTCCAGTCAACTTTTGAATATTTCCAAAGCTACAGATCCCACAGGCTCTCTGGGCAACCTGTTCTTGTGCTTAATCACTCTCATTACCTTTTTTTCCTATATCTAGTCAGAAATACCATTGCTACAAATTATGAATGTTGCCTCTTATTCTTTCATTGTGCATCTCAGAGAAGAGTCTGGCAGCTTTCTCTATAACCCCCATGAAGTTATTAAAGAAAGAAGTTAGATTCCCTTTAGATTTTTCTTCTCCAGGCTAAACAAACCTGGGTCCTTCAGCCTTTCCTCGTATGTCCTGTGCTTCAGGCATCTGCCCACTTCATTGGACCTCTGCTGGACTTTCTCCAATTTTTCAATGTAGCTCTAATACTGGGGGAAGGTACCAAAACTGGGCACAATACTCCAGGTGAAGCCTCATGAATGCTGAGTAGAGGCTGATAATCTATTTTCTCGCCCTGCTGGCTACTCTATAGCTTATTAGCGCGTCCCAGTGCATAGTCTTTGTTTCTGTGATGCCATACTTCTGTCTTGTGTTCAATCACAGTCCCTCAGGACTCCCTGCAGAGCTGCTCCCTAGTCAGTGAGTGCCCATGGGCTTTGCATTTGTTTTCTTTGAACTTCATAAGATTTCTGCAGCTGGCTCCTCCAGCTTGTCAAGGTCCCTCTAAGTGGCAGTTCTGAGAATCTGAAAAAGGAGCATCCCATTCCATCATCCAGTCTGTTGATGAAGATATTAAACATTAACTGCCTCAGTATCAACTCCTGAGGAATGCCTCTCATACCTGTCTGCCAGTCATACTTTGAACCGTTGACCAACACTCTTTGAACACTGCAGTACAGCCAGTCTTCCACTCACCTTACAGTCCACCCATCCAGCCCATATCTCTTAACTTGGCTACAAAGATGCCATGGGACATCCTGTCAAAAGCCTTGCTAAAGTCAAAGTAAAAGACATCCCCTTTCAGTCACTGAGCCAGCCATTTCATCATAGAAGGCAATCGGGTTGGTCAGGCATGATTTGTCCTTGTAAATCTGTGCTAGTTTCTCCCAGTCACCTTCTTATCCTTCATGTATCTGGAAATGGCTTTCAGGAGGACTCTTTCCATAGTCCTCCCAGGAGTGATATGAGGCTGACTGGCCAAGGCCTGCACAGCTCTGTCTCCTCCAGCACACCCACTTGGGTTAATTGCAATGTCTAATCCATTTTAAAAAGGATTGACAACTTTTGTTATTTTGTTCTAAAAAACTTATTTCAAAATTTTCCAGTTCTTGTATTAAAAAGAATACGTGTATATATATGTATGTATACACACATGCACACCTGCACACATGTACAAACTGGCGTTTTCAGATTAAAGGCAAAAAATAAAGTTGTGAAATTACCACTTCTACAGTACTAAAGTAAATTGTCTTGTTCCCCTTTCAATCTTTGAACCTTGGTTACAAAGACTGTAAAAAGACACAAAGTATAATAATCGCCCATTGAGGTTACAAATTTCTATGTGAGAAATAACTTCGGGTTCTTTCATGAGGTGCTCATGAGTTGTTACCCTGAAGCTATTTCCACATAAGTTTTGAATTTCCCACCTCGCTGTTCTGATGGTTTTTGAAGCACTCTTTTTTGTAATGTGCAGCATCCAATCTAGAAAAAAACTCTGTATCCTAGTGAATGTTTAATATCTATTTAAACGCCCTGACCACTTTCAGCTTTTCAGTTTCCTGTGTCAAAATTAGCATAAAAAATGGTTTTGCTTAAGTTCCTTCCTTTACCACAATTTGCATTCTTCACCAATGCACATTAAAGAGTTCATAAAAATGCATCATGGACCCATTTAAAGTCTGTGATTAACTGCTCATATGAGACATTAACTTGCAGTGCTTTGATAAAGATGATCATATACAATTATATTTGATGATGATAATTCATAATTATAATTTTTGTTACATTTAAAAAATACAGTATGGCAACTGCTAGATATTCAAAACTCCTATATAAGTTTCAGAAATACATGCCGATGTAAGGCTGGCTGTCCTGTCATGACCACCATGATTCATTGGCCACGTAACTCTTCTCAGTTCTGCCCATCACAACAGCACCTCTTGGACTGCTGAAGGATCTTGTAGCTAAGTTACATTTATAACATGTAACAGGTTTTTTGCTCCTATCCTTTTATGTTGAAATTAAAAAAATAATTAACACCATCAATTCAGTCATTGTGCCGGTTTTACTCAAAAAACAAGTTTGCCTAAAGAACCCTTGTATGCAAGAAAAATCTAAGACTGAGCTCATGTTCAGGTGTAACTACAGAAGCCACATCTGACCTATGAGGAAAGCTGGGAAAAATAGGAAACTTCTGGATCACATTATGCAAGTTTCTCTGAAACTTAATGTATGACTCATTATGTCTCTCCATTCTGGAAGTGATACATAGGCCAGAAAAAGAGATACAGGTAAGCAAGGGTTTAATAGCATTTAAACTCCCTCCTTCAGATTTATCAGTAAATTTTATCTGTATATTGTCTCAGACAGAAATTTCCCTCAAAAAAATTCCCTTCATTAGCTGCAAAAAAGACTAAAGCCTCAAGACAGAAGAGTAGTATCTCAGGTTTCTTTGGGTTTTCCTTTTACTGTATCTTACTGCTCACCACAAATATTTTGCTGCAATATTAATGTTTCAAAATTCAAACTCCATTGATGGTGCAAAGAGATTATATTGATGATGGTGAGGATATTACACAATTTTTAATTGTTTTAATGTTTAGTAAGTAGTGGGAAGTTTTGAAAAGGAACAATCTTTTCTTTTTTTTTTGAATAGTCCAGTTTCTGAGGAAAAAAAAAAAAAAAAAAAGGATCTGTTGTGATTAATTTCTTCACTCATAATATAGGACAAAAGTTAACAATTTGTCAAAAAAGATTTTAAAAAATCTATTTTTATGACTTTTAATTTTAAAATTTATAGTTATTTCAGGATAAAATGGTCAAAAATTGGGGAATAAAACTATTTAATCTCAGTTCAGAATCCTTTGCTTCATATAGTTGTACTTTCAGGGGAGAAATATGTGTATTTACAGAAAATGTACTATTGGACCTGAATAGTGAACTATGATGGCTTTTAAATGAGGGAGAAATCTGGTAGATTTTTTTATTATTATTTATTTTAGAAGTCTTTTGTAGTAAGGAAAATAATTCTTTTTCTGGAGCTAGCTTTGAATAAACTTTTTTTATAAATGCAGGAAAATAAAAAATAAATATACACATATAAACACACATGCTTAGTGATGTATATTTAAATACCATTATTGAAGTTGTTAAGTGAAGCACAGAAATTAAAAGAAATAACCAGGTTATTGTTAGCATGCAATCATTATAAGCTCCCTTCTGCATAATGGTACAGTATTTTTTTATATCTTCACTCTAGTAACGATCCCTGAACTCCTGTCTCATTCATTGCATATGGTGGCAGCAAAGGTGCACTGGTATGTTATTGCTGCCAGCCATTTGTGTTGGCAGTGTTCTTTCCTTGTATAATTAATTAACAACTTAAAGTGGAGAGAAAGAAAAAGAGGCATAAATTCTTAATAGTGATCAGCGTGCTCACAAGTGAAGAGGAAGATCCTGGTTCAAATTTCTGCTCTGAATATGATGGTCATGAAGTCACCAGCTGACAACCACTCTTGCAGTCATCCTGTGCTCTGCTCTCTTGCTACCCTGCTAAGGTTGTAACAAGTTACAGGATGCCCTTTACTGTAGATCTAAAAATTATACTTTTAAACAGATCTTTAGGTGGCAATTGCCACGTAGGAGGCCTCTGAAAGACCTATGCCAAAGACCATGGCGAAGAAGAAAACTGATCCTAGCAAATGAAGCTTATTTGGGAACCACCTTACTGGAGGAAGACGTCAAAAGGAGGTTTTGCCTCATGCTCTGGGTTACTCTGAACGCGCTAAGCAGTGATAGACAGACTTATCCAGAACATTGAGAGTACAAAACGAGTGTTTGAACAGCATCTCATGCATCCTCAGTTGCCAGAGGTGCTGCACATAATTTTCCGTATTGGCTTGCAAGAGGATGTGACTTAGAAACAATATTTCCTTATAACACAAGGACAGCAAAGAGGTAGGTTGACCATGTTAGTCACGGGACTAATTGATTTATCTTGCTTCTGCATCCTTCCTTTTTGTAGTGCAAATCAAGAGGCAGACACAATTAAACTCTTCACTTTAAACTTAGAATTAATTTTTCAATTATTTTTAACAAACTGTTGGTCAATTTACATGTATATCAGGTTCTTTACACACAGACTATAACTGCTGTTAGCTGTGAGAGTAATAACATTGAGGCAGCTCCTATGGGGGAAAAACGTTAGCATTCAGCTTTCTAATTATTAACACGATTAATCTTCTCTCTTGCTGTTTTTAGAATTCCAATCAAACTATTTAAAAATTTAGAACCTGCTCCATGGGAAAAAGAAATCTTCATTGGGCAGGATGTGCAGATTTTTTTACATATAATTGAGGGTTCAGGTTAACTACTCCTTGCCAATGCTATTGTGAACTAGCAGAGTTGCTTCTTCTACTTCCCCTGTAATAGAGCAGAAGCGAGAAATCTGGGTTCAAGTCCCTAAAGAGCATTTGCAAATGTGAGGTGATTATAATAATTATCCACAGGTTCTGTGTGCACCGCAGCAGTATAAAAATGTTGCAAGTTGGATGTGTGACTGAAAACGGAACCATTCAAGACTTAAAGGTCACAAAGGTAGACAGTGTTATGATAAGGGCCTCAAAATCGCTTGAGCATATCAGTTGTTTACACCTAGTCTGCTTAAATATAGCAGGCATCTTTTTTTTTTTTTTTTCTTTTTTTTCTTTCTTTTTCTATGAGGACAGTTCCCAATGGAGGTAAATGGGAGTAAACATTTAAATTAAAAAAAAAAGCAAGGTAAATAAATAAATAAAAATTAATAAAAGGAAGTTTACGCATGAAACACCTCCCTGATTAGTCCATAGGTGATTCTCTTTTTCTGTCCTTCCTTTTCCTCACACAAATCCGTGCCAAGCTCTTCTGCTTTGACGCTCACAGAAAATCATACAACCACTGATGAGAAGACTGAGTTACAACCAGGGAGCTAATTTTATCCATTAAAGTGAAGTACGGTCATGAGGAATTTCTTAGAACCATGCACAATATACAACTGCAGCAATGCTAATGACAAACACCCTCACACTGAGAAATTCACCCTCCGCAGCCTATGACAAGAGGGGAAACCCTGTCTCCCACACTCTGCCAGGGAATTTTTGCCATTGCCTGCAAGGGCAGGATTTCAGCCAATAATTACAAGATAATTTCAACATCACCAGTAGTAGGGCTCCATCCTGTAGTCAGATAACACAGCGACAGCCTTGCACTTGTCTTTGTACAAGAGGCCATTTTGTAAAAGAGCTAGTACTCACAGGGAAGAAGGGGGAAAGGAGTAGTGGTATGTTTCTTCCTACAGCAGAATTTCCACAGAGATCAAGTTAAAAGAGCTGCTGCACAGGAAAAACTAAATATTGCTTAAAATATTTGAGGTTTAATATGATGGTTGCAACCTGAAGAGCATAACAGGCATCTTAGCTCTACAATCTGCCTTTTTCTGACCATTTATGCAAGTTGCTACTTAATTCAGTTGTAAACTGAAGACTTACAACATCTTGCTGAAAATCTGGTTGGATGGAATGAGTAAGCTTTATACCACAGTTGCCAAACTTTTCCATTCATGACTCCACTTCTATTCGCACTTCCAGGCTTGCTTCCAGATTTCCTAGTTTGGGAAATGCTGCTTTGAGACCTCAAATTAAAAGCATATGTTGAGATTTAGCCTGACCTTTAGAAATCGCAAAGTAGTTGCAGGAGATGATGAGGGGGCGATAGATGGAGGAGCAGGAAGAGTCAATAAGAAACTCTTTTCCCCACCCACAAAACAAAATTTTCATTCTAATAGTTTTTTTTTACTGTGTTTTCTTTTTGAAATGAAGCTTCCAGCATGCTGCTTTGTGTATGCATTTGTATGTGTCGATTTATCAATTTTCCCATTGCCCATTAATAACTTTGTACCTATTGGTCAATTTATAACAAGAGCAGAGCTCTCATTCCTCTAGATTTCATAAAAACAAAGGTCAAGCAAAGGCAAAAGGATTTTTTAGTGGTCTCCCCCCCTGCAGAGTGAGCTTTTACCCATCACTCGTCACTAGAGGATCCACCCTTCCTAGATCTCCTTTGGAGATCCCACCTCCAGAGCAGCGCTGCTCACTCGTACCTCATTCTTCCTCTAGCGCCAAGGAATCCAGCCGTAAGACTCAAAGCTACAGGAAACCAGGTTTTCTTAATTCTTCCACTCAGGAAATATGCATTATTAATTAATATTGGTACCTAGAGGCTAAATGTGACACAAACACGGCAGTGCTGGATTGGATGCCAGAGGAGGGAAGCCAGAGGGTTCAGCAAGGTCAGGTAAATTAAGAGAGCAGATCTCGCTGGTCCCACAGTGTCTGCCGGTGCCTGGAAGCGTGCACAGGGAGGTTAATGCATGATAATCCCTTTTGGACCCACTATAAAGAAAACTGCCAGCTGAACTGCCTCAAGCCACCAGGAGACAAACTGAACTGGTTCAGATGGTGACTGCAAACTGGGGGAATCTATAAAGGGCCTTTGTTTGTGTCTCCGTAAAACACTTAGACAAAAGCATTTCAGAGCACAATTTGTGAACCCCTCCTCCAGTCTCCTGGTTTCTGCAGCAAATGCCTGTAAAACCAGGCGCTCAGTCTAATGTATTTAGTCTTGTCCTTGAAAATTTAATTAAACTTACCAGCATAAGGTGACTCTTTGCCAGTGAACAGTATTGTACTCTGTATGAGCTTCCATCTTTGAACTGTTTTTCTATAAAGGCAAAATTAAAAAGAAGAAAAATTAAAATTATCGGTTTAAAATTATGCTACATTTTGCACTAAGATCAAAACTACAGACATTGCAATTTAGCATCACCTGATCTCTAGAAAACCAATGGGAAATAAATGAACATTCATTTCTGCAGCTGTTTTGCTCAATAACCATAATAATATAGTTGTTAGACATAAACAGCACACATCAGCTCTGGCAGAGCAAAAAAAGGATGCCAAGCTAAGTACCTGATAAGCTTTCACATTCAAGTGTTTGCATGTAATATCAGTATTTCTCCAATGCAAATGACAGTAGATGACAGCTGTCACTTAAGTGCATACCATGCTCCGAATGAGCAGGGGCTCCCAAGAGGTGAGTTTAAGAACAATTTTTATTCCATCAGTGACTAAATTTTGTCAGTTTTCTGGACTAGAGGGAGGGAATCCTTTTGATACCCACAAGTGAGGGGGAAAAATTACACAGATGATTAAAGAATGAAGTAAAACAAAAGATTAAGCCTGAGGTTTTCAGTAGAGCCTAAGGGACCTAACTTAGTTCAAAGGCCTCTAATTCCTTTAGGCTTTTTTAAAATTCCCAGTCTGAGCACCACATTGCGACACTGATTACTGTAATTACTCAACCAAGAAGTGACACTAAAGGAAGCTTGAGTAAGAGGAGCACTCTACGAGACTGCATTTTAAATAGAATTATAGTTGTAAGTGCCTCATGAGGTCTAACTCTGTTCCCTGCTTTGTACAGTGACCTTCGCACCACCACTCCACTCTCCGGGGATGCGCGCGCGCGCACACACGCACGCTCTCCATTCAGCTCTTCCTCCTCAGCTCGGATCCTAATTGGAACATTTCTGGTTTTCCTTCTTAACTAAGATTTGCTCCATATTGTGGCTGGCTGCTAAGGAAAGTTAAAAATTACTGCAATACCTAAATTTTTTGATCAATCTCAACCTGACTATACCTTCATACAAACCTCATGGCACACTGAAAGCAGGAGTCCGTGGGACCACTGAAGAAGAACCACCTTTCTGAAAGAAATGAAAGGGTGTTTCTTATGGATTTAGATATGCCATGATGTATTGTACCTTCTATGCCCATCCTGAGCAGTGACCTGCAGAACTGCAGTCCATCTGATATGTGCCAGGTACCTTGGACTTACTTCACACACACATAAACTGTTTTCTGTAAAATATTCGCAGAACGCGAATTTGCAGCTGCATCCAGAATATGTCGGACCTAAAGCAATGTGTTATATAATTAATCTGTGCATGAAAAAGTAAGTCTAATGTACAAAAAAATCATCAGCTTTACTGAGCATTCACAGGGCATGCAGGGTAGGTCAGATGTGTGACTGTCTTGCTCGCTTACTATAGAGCTGATCTGCACGTGTGTGGGGAAGAAAAGCCAGGATTTCTCTGGAAGCCTAGGTGGAAATATAGATCTTATAGAAGTTATGACCATCTGGAAAGTCAGGGAAATGGATAAAACCCTCTAAAATTTCCTGCTAGAGAAAGTGGACATGTATAATGAAACATGTACAGTAGAGTTGAGGCTGGGGATCAAGGAAAGAATGCAACTCATGGGATCCTGGTACTCCAGGATCCAAAATACCAGGAAAATGGCTGAGACGTATTACTGAGTTTTGCCTTTTTACACACAAGTATGTATTTTTTAAATGTCCACCTTCATTACAGATGTTAGATTCCTTACTTAGAACATCTTTTGGAACATTTCATAACATTTTTAAATTGGTGGGATTTTTCTCCCTTGAAATTTTCCACTGTCTGATTGAGGATGAGCCAGTTAAAACCTTTCAACTTGCTTCGTTTCTCTGCTGTTATTTTATTAAGTTTTTCACCATAATCTCCTGCTTTATAGGCAGAGGACATAACACCTACAGCTGTCAGATGGCCTCCTGCAAGAAATACCAGAGCAACCTGGGACTATTTTTCATGAAAAATTACAAGAGAGAAGGTATGCTGAGTCTGTCATGACCAAATTTTTCACAGAACTATTAATTTCAAGTATGTCTTTGCTTACTTAACATGATCCCCGGCATCACATGTAATTGTTCTTGCCAGGTTGGTTGTTTGAACATTTTTATAACTACATTGTGGAAAACCAGAATACTTTCAGGTTGCCTCTGTTCCCATTTTATATGCCTTTTTTTTTTTCCCCATGACCGCTATCATTTAAAATATCACAAGAAAGAAACTAACACTTAGGTTATCATTCTGTAGGCTATTCATTCTCAGAGAAAAAATACTTTAAATTCAGATATCCTGTGTTTTCTATTTCCTTCAATATTTGTCTCTTTTTCTTTCTTTCCCCAAACTGCTTAAAAATAAGATTTTTTTTATTCTTGCTTGAAATCACAATATTTGCTAAAATATTTAAACTTTTGACAATTTTATCTCAGTTATATATAAATAAAAAATAATAGGTATGTGTATTTCCTTTTTTTTTCAATAGTTTACATTTTCTTGCTACAAAAATAAGTCTTCAAAGTTCAGACAAAAAAAAGAAGGTATCTTATTCCATTTATTCTTTAAATTCTTAAAGGAGGCCAGTGAGTGCAGTAGAAGAGGTAATGTAATTATATTATACCATGTGTGGCTGTAGTAGAACATTATCCAGTAATCATGTTCATAATCCCTAATAAATAAATAGCATCAGATAGGTATCAAGCTTGAACAGGTACTGGCAAATCATTTAGGAGTGCTTGCATTTGGGACAGATTGAAAGTTAAGTCTCTTGCCTCATCATCTGGAAGGAAAATTTGCACACACTTACATACACCAGAAGGATCAAAACAAAGAATTTAAATGAGATTTTCACATCAATAAATTGTGGTAATAATTCAGTTCAGATCTGTGATGCAGACAGTGGGGCTGATTTTTCCTTTTTTATTCTGTTTGGAAGAAGGAAGAATCTTGCACATTCGAAGGTATTCACATAACAGTGCATACATCACCCATACAATGCTGACATACACAACATGAAAATTGGGAGAGGTGAATGCTATATTTAAAAAAACCCACACACACTCCCCAAAAAAAAGTCAAGAAATGAGCTGGGTCCTACTGGTAGGGCTCATATTTTTGTCAGGATTGGAGCTCTTCTCTAGGCTGGCTTCGGGAGTGCTCAAATTTGAAGTACTGTTTGAGTTCAAAATGCATCTAACCTGTGTAGATCTAGTTTGGAATCCAAAAACTAAATATGAAGTTTTGGGGAAAGGACAAGGTTGTGTTCTGGTCCTTCAAAGCAGTGAGTGGTTGAGGAAACCACAGAGTGCAGCAGAAGTGAGAAATAACCCAGCCCTGCAGCACGGGAGCCTCCCTGCAAGGAGTAGTGACAGCTCTCAAACGAGCAGCAATCTTTTCTGTTTAGGGCGCTACTGACACAATTGATACTGCCACATAACCTACACTGAATTTCTACATTAGACGTGGTTCCCATTTTGACAATATCTGACCATGGTGACCCAGGAGAGCACTACCAGCCTCATTTTCTCACAGTTGACCTGTATTTTGCATTATTCACTGGAGACTAGAAAAGAAAAAAGTGTCATTTGGACCCCCCACACCCTCCTGCCAGCCTTTTTTATATTTTCCTGGGGAATTTCTGAATTGTGATAACAAACCTAAGCTTGCGAATGCAGAGACAGGAAGAGGACACTAATCTAGAGAGAAGAGAGAATAAAATAAAAATCGCAACCTGAAAAAGGTCAGTGTATCATTTGTATCCCAGTGCCAAAACATGCATCTCATGAAGCTAGCAGAGATTTGCTGCAAATATTTTTCCCCCATTATTGTAAATGTTGGCCTCTGCAGCTTCCTGAGAGAGGTCAAAATAAATGCAAAGGTAAAATTTTTATCTATTCACAGGAAATGCAGACCTCGGTATTAACCCATACTAAGTTTACCTCTGTGTTTCCGCAGTGCGCTGCTTTACACATGGTTGCAAATACTGACTGGTCAGTGTTGTTTCTTGTCATAGCTACCTATTAATGATTTCTTAGGATGGTCATTGTCTAATATATAAACAAATGAATAATAACACAGTAGAGAATTTCTGTGGTCACAGCTACAGAAAATACGGAATGTGTCAGAGAGAAGGACAGAAATGCATACTTTGCAAAAAATAAATCATAAATAACATCTTAACTTAAGCACATAACCAGGTATTAAAGGGTTTGCTTTTGACTGAACATTAATGCCTGAAATGGATCTGGGAATGAGGTTATTGGCTGCCTTATTCACAATGGTTATTTTATAACTCATGTCTCTATAGCAAACATTTGCAGCTCATTGTAGAATAACACGTTTCCAAGGGATGTTGTCATTTTAAAGGTGAAGATGGCATGTTTTGAAGATTGAAAACAAGTCAGATTTTGGAGCTATACAAAGTGCCTCACATATTTGGTTGATATGTCCATATACCTGTACCTCCACAACAGCTACAGTTTCATATGTTTAAGAAAAACATTAACATTTGAGCGAAATGAATAATTTAAAGCTCATAATGTCACAGATATTTTCTTTTTCCTCTGGAACCAGATTACCGTCTTCTAGAATGATTTTCAATGTTAATATTATTATTTCTTAATGGCTTTTACACCTTTCTTTTTATCTCTGTGTGCTGACCGAGTGGACCTTTGCATAACCTACATTTTTACTTTCACTGTCAGTGAACTTTACTTCTATGCAAAGGCCTGATAAGCACCAGGCATATGTTAAACCTCATATGTCTAAGTTTATGGAGAATGAGGTAGGGTTGCATAAATAACGTGGGGATTTGGAAACTCGATCAAAAGCAAATATGAATAATATAAAAAAGAATATGACATGATCTAAACATTTTTTTTTCTTCCCAAACTAAGAAACAGACAAATAAATACAAAGTAAAAAAATGTTTCACATCAGCTACTTGTTAAAAAAACTAAAGACATCAAAGTATGTCCTTAGTTATAAAACTGCCAGAGAAGTCTCTCTTTTACATAGTAACATATATGCTCATTCCCTGTTGTTTCCTTACCAAAACAAGCCTCAGACCAATAGCTTCCACCATTCAAAATCACACTGAAACACCAGCCTGGAGAGTCATTCTTACAAATCTTGATTTTTCCTGCAGCTTTCTGTTCTCAGGCTTGCCCAGCATCAAGCAGAGTGGTTTGGCACATTTGAGCTAAAGACCAAAACAATAAAGATAAGTGCAGGATGAGTGCAAAACAATAGGCTTGATGTTCAGGCCACTTACCTTAGAGGATTTTTAATCTCTCCTCCAATCCGTGTTTAATTATTTCTATACAGTGGAAAGATATCAGTTCAAACAAATGAAACACCTTCTTCTCAGAACAGTGTCAAGCTGCGTTATGAAATGTTTAGGTTTGAACCCCCTTGCATCTACTCTGTGATTTTTGAGTCCTCCGTTGGTAAGGAATTTGAATTATTGTCATTATCAGCATTGAGCTGAAATGCGCACAGTCATGGGATATGAGCTTTCATTTGATAGAATTTTCATGACTTTTTGCCTTTTTTGTTCCTCACTTTCAGTCACTGAAGAAATAACCATAGAGGATCTTTTTGTTTAGATACACTCATATTGGAAGCGAAAGATTGGTTTTCACACCAAATGGAAACCAAATACAAAGATTGACTGGTTGATCCAGTTCAGTCTGTCTGTCTTTGAAAACAATGTTCATTTGCCAATGACTTTTGTGGGCAGAGACTGGTCCATCCTCAGAACAAAATCAATGAAAACATCAATAAAATGTAATTTCTAGGCAAGGCAAGGCAAGGCAAAGGAGGGGAAGGCAAGGCAGGGCAGGGCACGAAAGAGAAGAAAGG
Organism: Fulmarus glacialis; assembly: GCF_000690835.1. Classification (NCBI taxonomy): domain Eukaryota; kingdom Metazoa; phylum Chordata; class Aves; order Procellariiformes; family Procellariidae; genus Fulmarus; species Fulmarus glacialis. Next base: position 30,169 of record NW_009209323.1, read on the forward strand.
AAAGGAAAAAGGAAAGGAAAGGAAAAAGGAAAGGAAAGGAAAAAGGAAGGAAAGGAAAGGAAAGGAAAGGAAAGGAAAGGAAAGGAAAGGAAAGGAAAGGAAAGGAAAGGAAAGGAAAGGAAAGGAAAGGAAAGGAAAGGAAAGGAAAGGAAAGGAAAGGAAAGGAAAGGAAAGGAAAGGAAAGGAAAGGAAAGGAAAGGAAAGGAAAGGAAAGGAAAGGAAAGGAAAGGAAAGGAAAGGAAAGGAAAGGAAAGGAAAGGAAAGGAAAGGAAAGGAAAGGAAAGGAAAGGAAAGGAAAGGAAAGGAAAGGAAAGGAAAGGAAAGGAAAGGAAAGGAAAGGAAAGGAAAGGAAAGGAAAGGAAAGGAAAGGAAAGGAAAGGAAAGGAAAGGAAAGGAAAGGAAAGGAAAGGAAAGGAAAGGAAAGGAAAGGAAAGGAAAGGAAAGGAAAGGAAAGGAAAGGAAAGGAAAGGAAAGGAAAGGAAAGGAAAGGAAAGGAAAGGAAAGGAAAGGAAAGGAAAGGAAAGGAAAGGAAAGGAAAGGAAAGGAAAGGAAAGGAAAGGAAAGGAAAGGAAAGGAAAGGAAAGGAAAGGAAAGGAAAGGAAAGGAAAGGAAAGGAAAGGAAAGGAAAGGAAAGGAAAGGAAAGGAAACCCAGAGACCTCAGTTCAAGGCAAAATAGTGTCAGAGTCTAGGTTGTGTGCAATAAAAGGGCAATACAATGAAATATTTCTAAAATTCCCGCTGAGAGATTTACAGAATAACATTTCTTTCTTTGGGGATTTTCACCAAATGTCGGCTAATTATTCCTGACATTTATTCTGAGGTCCCATAGCGAAGAAGCACATGACCAACACGATTTAAGAAACTAATAATAACCAATTTAAAATATTTACTGACTTGAACCGTGGAAGGTAGAGCCACAGGGTTCCCCCCGTACCTGAGAAAGTTGCAGCTGTGCTATTGTATACCTTGGAGACATCAAAGGAAAAAATAGGCACTAGATGCTGTAACCCCCCCGTGAAATGTCTACTTAATGTACACATACTGCATGCCAGCTTTGAGAATACTGTGCTGGCCTATTTTCGGTGTCTAAGCTGCAGTACACTTAGTATATTATCAGTTTCTTATTTGTATACATGTCATGATGCTTCAGTATTTCTTTCGGTAGTTATTTAAGGGAACCTGAGAGGACTGTAGTAAGTAGACCATTGATTTTGATATTTATCTTTTTTTCTTGAAATATATATCACTTCTAACAGAAGAAAGAAATTATGGATTTTAATAAAAAAGTGAAAAATAAGTAAAATAGTTTATAATTTAATAATATAATATGTCTAACTTACTTCAGCAATGCTGATTTATTTAACTTTCATTAATGATATAAAATATTTAGATCTCAAATCAGCAAAAGGCCTCAGAATTAGATATTGGATTTAGATAAAAGATCAAAGTCCATGAAATGAAGGGGCTTGCTACTGACATGCCATTAAAGCTGCATCAAGGTATGAGTCATAAGGACTTTGCAGTAATGTAGAGACTGAGGACAGTCAATGTCTTGCCTCACTTGAGACAGCCATTTCATAAATACCAGCAAAATGAGACACATGAGGAAAGGAACAAAGGGAACGAGTGACTGCCAAGTGAGCAGCTACCATCTAAAGCCAGAGCCAGCTCCCAGGCTCTTTGCTCTAACATGGCCACCAACCAGGCAAGGTGAGGGCAGGCCTGGGATGCCTCATGCACATGACTGCAGAATCA
>NW_009209324.1:0-7303 GCF_000690835.1 Fulmarus glacialis
TCAGCTACACAAGAGTTCCTGATATGGTAAAGGGTCGCTTCACCGCCTGACTCATTACACCAAGGCCAAGGTTTAACGGGGGTTTCTGAGATCGTGGAGCAGCCCAGGAAAGAGGCAGGGCAGAGGCACCTCCACAGCTACACACATGTAAATGCTTATAGTAGGTATTTAGCATGTAAAAAAAGAAAAGCATGACTTTTGACAGAGCTGTACTGGACACCACATATCCTAGAATCTGCAATCCCATAAAAGTCCCCTTCCACTATTACTGTTCCTGAGCAGCCAGTTACATCCCAAAGGTAGCCTTCTTATTGTGGTGCCTTATGTACTTTATTTTGTTGTGAGATGCTCCCAACAATTAAATGTTACATTTATACAGCTGCTGCCAGAGACTTCTTGATAGAACAGAGAAAACAATAAAAAAACCAAGCAAACAAACAAAAAAAAACCCCACGCCAATATGCACGGGAGTTCTACCCAACACCAGCAAGTCAGACGCTAGAAAAACTCACAGAAAACCAGGCAGCCAGCAGTTTTCCCTACCCATGCGAAACCGGATTTACTGCAACAAGTATTTTTGCAAGAAGGAAAGGATTTGTATTTGTTATAGGGTTCTGCTCTTTGTGAGCATCTATACCCACCTGGTGGTAAGGATCCCTTTTGTTGAGAAGCATGTTGTAACTGGAGAATATGGAAACAGTCATTTAAGCAGTTCATGGTTGCCATGGAAGTTGCTTTCAGCATTAATAGATCTTGATCCAAGGATGTAAGGTGACCGGAGACAGGAAGGCATTCTATGCTCCTGATCAAGTCTCTCTGCTGGCCCTCAGCCTGAGACATCATCTGTCAAACAAAACAGCCATTTATCAGGTAATGGAAGTGTGTTGTGTGGTACATGTTTAGCTGTGCACACAGAGGATCCCAAATGATTTTATAATAATAAACCTAAAAGGTAATAGATTATGTACAGCTAACTGTACTTTTTTTTTCTTGATGCAGCTATAAAGAGTCATTGAATGCATGATGAAATTCCCATGACAATACACAGGACCTTATTAACACGCAAAAGAATATCAAAGTGACTTCAAAAAAAAAAGCAAAGAGGAATTTGAACATGATACTTGCTGCAGTAAATACCAAACACTTTCATGCTTGGTTGATAGGGACAGAGGGGAAAAACACCCCACACACTCTGTGTGAGGAATAATTAAGCTCTGTGCTCTGCACAGCCTGGAAAAGGATCTATGATGTACTACCCGTGGGTATCAAGATCTTTTCACTCCCTACAAGAAGGGATCCAGCACTTTAAAGGAAACTACCTGTATCACTCGGTTTGGCTCAAACCATACGGGATTCTCATTTATTGTCTGCACTGCCACCACGCTTAGGATCACTATCTCACTTGTTTACTTTGCGGAGGGGAAAGAAAAAGCAGCAGGATTTTCCCCTTCATTATATGTTCAAACTACAGCTTTCCTGCTGTCGTTGTCCTCCCAAGCTCCTTTCCTCCTTCCTTCTGACACAGAGCACCCCTACATCACAGAGCCCGCAACAGCACATTTGCCCGCAAGAGGTATAGTGGCAAAGCACACCAGCCATCAAGCACCACACTGTGGTCTTCCAAAAACCCACATACTTTCCTCCTTGTACTCACAGAAACAAAATAATGTCTGATTTTTTATCACAGGGATGAAGGCACACTTCTATACACACTAGTCACTTTTCTGGGGAGGTACAACAAAAGGTATTAATATGCCTGGATAGCGCTACTCTGCGATCATTACGTGTTCTGGCAGTGAAGTTAAATGTAAGAAGATTGATTTACCAGAGCAGAAGAAGAATTTATTTAAAGAATCTGAGATGCACTCATGCATTTAACTGCTATGGCACTGCTTAGTTTTTTAGTTCACCGATCCTAGCAGTATCTTACCGATTTTTTTTTTTTTTTTTTAAGTACCTTTGCCTGCAATCCCTTCCAGGAACTGCTTTTAAGGTTTTATGCAATAAATATTTAGGCCATATGTATTCATCCAAGTTCATGGTATGTGGCATTTGGAACATTTTAGGGCTTGGCTACATAGCATGCTATGGTGTGAATTTACAGAGCGTTGGCTCTTTGGAAGTGGAGTTAACTGTGCACAGTGAGCCTTAGCATGTCCCAAGAGTGACAGGGCAGAAAGCTAGTAAAATACTTAGTTATATAGCCTTGCCTATGCAAACACATCAGTTGCTATCAGAACATGTGTCTTTTTTTTTCAGTCATAAACCTGATGTAAGTCTTTGTGTGCAAGTGTCTTTCCAATACTTTAAAAAACTCTGCTAGATTAAAAAAAAAAAGACACAGATAATGAGTTGACAAATCACTACAACCCTTCTGGTGACCTTCACTCTTAGTGATTCGCTACGTGGTAGCACCCAAGCACCTCGTTCCAGGATCAGGCCAGACAACAGGACAAGCCATGTTATACTGAGTATTGAAGTTCAAATAGGCACATCTCCCCTTTCAAAGAACATACTCCAAACAGTCCTAAGTTTTTCCTGCTTATATACGCACATTTGTTAAAAAAAAAAAAAGAAAGAAATAGTGCTGCAGGAGGAAAAAGCACTGTAATTAAAACTCAAAAGCTATCAGAAGTACACAGGCTATAGTTCTCACTTTGCAAACACACATGCACCTGCATTTAGTGCAAGTGAGCATAAAGATCCTCTTTGATCTCTTGTTTTGCAAGGTATCCAAGTCAGCAGCGTGACATGTATTCAGACAAGAACAAGGGGAAGTAAAAGGATAGGGACTGACAGAAGAACCAGCTACAGTGCAATTCATGGGAAAATTAAAAAAAAAAAAAAAGATCACCATGCAGCAGATCCTTTGAAAGAGAAGCTGTTCTTCCCACAGCTTCTCAAATTGAATTTACAAGTATTGAAGCTGTATTATGCTCAAGTGTAACAGGCATGCACCTGCCCTTTAAGTATTTTAACTATATCTAAAAAAAAACCAAAGTAGGCATTGTAACTAACAAGCATTTTAGCTTCAAAAAGGTAAGCAAACTAACAACATTCAGAAAAACTACCATTACTGAGGATTCTTCACCTGAACAGGTCAAAAATGTTTAAGTTGATAAATAATCATGCTGTGTCACCAAACTCAACAATCAAAAGAGAACATGCATAGTTTTCTATGCTCTTTGCAATGCTAAGAAAAACCATTCCACTTTATTTCCCACCCAGTGAAAATCCCAATTACAGGATGCAGCCCAATGCTTCAGTGCTCCAGCTCACAAACTCTCCTCTTTCCTCCCTCAAATTTTGAATGCCATATCGCCATTTGAAAAGTCAAAAAGTTAAAAAAATACTTCTGAAACATTGCCTCACAAACAGGATAGCTTCTCAAACACCAAAATACAACAACAGATAAAAGAAAGAAAAACTGCTAAGAGAGCTATAGGCATGAATTCTGTAAATATTAATGCCATATTCTGCTATTTTCATGCAATAGGTAGGGAAGTGCAAATACTATTTAAGTTTACCATATGCTGTAATTGTTGTACCACACTAGTAAGAAGTTTATCACAAGTAAGAGGTAACTTGATGAATCAAACTGAAAGGCAACTATCTGTATAGTTTTAAAATCTACTTGGAAGAAAAACTTCTCTTTCAGAGGATAAAGCAGATGAACCAGTTCATACAAAACAGAAGCCACAGGATGCCACCTGAAGTTTTCCTGGGTACCTGACAGGACTTCATATGTCTTTGCATTAGCACTATAGGAGACTTTACTGTTATTAGAGGATATAAACAGGATGGCAGCAGTTACCCTTTTGTAAGGCATCTGCAAGAATAGTCTGCTGTGGACAGAGAGATTCACAGATTCTAAGGTCTAAAGAGGCAGTCACCTTGTCTAGCTTACTGAATAATTATGCCACAGCACTTGATATAAATCAAGGAACGATGACAATGGCAGCATGCCATACCAGGTATTTTCAATACCATTTACCGATGAACTTACCAATGAACACCGATGAACTTACCACAATGCTCAGCCACGTATTTTAAGGTTAATGCTCCCAATAAAGAGCACTCTTCTGTCCCAGTTTGTCTAAGTTCAATTTCTAACTAGTCACGCTTCCTAGATCCTTATTTACTAAATTGAAAAGCCCTCCATTAGAAACTTGTTTTTGCCAAGAAATGTATCACACTATACCAATTACACTGCTAACATTAAAATATTCATTAATATCAATACTACTACTAAGTAACACAGGTTTGTAATTCAGCAATGAATTTTGTTTTAGTATTAGCTTTAGATTTGCATGACCTACCCTGTAAATATTCACAAGTTAAAATCAACCAGTAGTCAGTCCATTCTGACAGTCAAGATGGAAAGGTAATTATTTCTGTTTTTTTCCAAAATACACTACACCTGAATGTGTAGTGTAAAAAGCATACTTCTGAATTGCTCATTTTATTTTGCTCTCTTTTCAAATCACATCCATCACTAGACAATTTGTCCACGTGAATTAGCATACCTGGAAGTGGTATTAGTATTCTTAAACATCAATCATGACCAATTTCTCCTCAGTCATAGGAGATACAAGTACAGCTTAGGGAATTCTTCTATAGCTTGACACGGGAAGAAAATAGTGTATGATATAACTGTACCATAGTATGGGATGTTATACTTCCTTAAGAATATTCCCTTGTCACCTGTAGGGCTAGGACTTGCAAGGATGAGAACATGCAAAACTCTACTTGAGCATCAGGATATTATTGTGGAGTACAAAAGTCATAAAATATACACCATGTACTTCTACAATTAGCCAAGGCAAGTTACTTATCCTCACACAGCTATGCAATAATAGCTTAGGACATGGTATTGACAATATATCCAACTAAGAATAGTAGGTTTCTCCACAATCCTACAAATAACAGGACAGCTCCTTCAAAAGATTACAAGATAATCTAAGGCATACAAACCTCTCTAACATCTACGAGGTGATCTGGCTGCATAATAGGAACTCTTTTTCCAGTTGGCAATCTGTGATGTCCAACACTGAAAAAAGAAACTGCATTTTGACTGGGTCTTCTTTGCACACCAGGAGAGTTGGCACTTCCTTGGGATGCAAGAGAGAAGCTGCGAGATTTCAGAGGAGGGTTGTTCTAGTGAATAAATAAGCATAGAGAAACATTTACAATTAATTCCTAATAACCAGCAAATATTCTAATTTGAAAGATACAGCAGAACAGTTTAATCCTTGATTTTTTATAGAGCAAGGACAGATGACAAAACCCTCATAACGTATTAGTAGCAACTGCTAAATAAATATTTTGCACTATCTGCTGACAGTTGCCCTGTTTTATAGTCTAATTATGAACAATCTGTGAAATAAGATTGATCAATATGTATCACTTCTCTGACTTGAAAATTAGTCCTTGATCTGCAACAGTACTAGAAACTGACTCCTAACAGATCCTGCAAGGATAGAGCTCACATTTAAGAGAATGGGATTTCGTTTAAAACTATTCATTGAAATTATCTCTTACAACAAAGCCAGCTACAAGATGTTGATCTGATCTTAAAAGCAAGGCTTTATTCAGGTATCAGAATAGGTGTTATGGCAATCAGGAGATTCTATAAAATACACTATATTCACAACCACCACACGGTTAGCAAATGGAAGCAACAACCTTCAGATACAATGTTGAGGACCTGCTTCTCAAAGACAGGAATTCATCCTAAATGTATTTGTGGACTGCTGAGTGGTTTTAAAAAAAGGTTAAAATAAAAGGAAAGCTCCCAAGATGAAAGGGCTTCAATAACACTGAAGACATGTTTCCTTATCCGTTAAAAAAAATGCAAAGCCACTGGAAAATACTGGGCTAATACTCTGATCTTTCAGCTCTGCCTCCTGTTCAAACACCAGCTCACCAGCACCTGCTCAGGGAGGACCATTCAGCTCTTCAGAGGCAAACTGACTTCACTTCGTGTCATTCCTAAAGCATATTTCTATTAGAAGTCAGCTATTACTCAGAAAAATGTTTCTTGACGTAAATGTCAAGCCCAACCATAGGCCCTTTTGTAGTATTCTTCTTAGATAACAAGATAGTTTTATTTGGAACTACTTCTACCACCAGCCTAAATTATTTTTGCCCACGAAAATATCAGTTATACAATACCTTTCCAATAGCTTCCGTGTGATGCTGCGTGCATATCTGTAGCCTGCTAACCCAGTGTTGCCGTTCTTTAGCATCAGTAGCTAATAAAAGCAAACCAAAATGGTTATGTATACAAAGATATTTTGAAGTATCGGCAAAAGGCTGCTTAATTCTTTAAGACAGACAAAAAACTTTAACAGTAAAGTATTTTTCATCTAAAACTTGCTCAGATGACCAATAATTAGCTATAACATTAAATAAAGTTCAACATAAATGGCATGTACTTTTTTTTTTAAATTTTGTAACACAGAAATAACTTCAACAAACAATAACTCCCCTCACACACATTTTAATCTAACAACATGACACATTTTCCTGGAATTAGAGTAAGGTACCCTGAATTAGTAACAGCAAGTCTTCAAGGGAAGAAATACTCTAAGATATTAACCCAGATTTCCATAACCTGCAAAATCAGAGAATGGGCTTATATGACCATCACAAGAAGGCTAACATATTGAACATTAGGAATAATGTAGTTCTGTGCAAGCATCAACACAGTGCTGCTACCTACAATGATTTAGAAAACTCTAAATCAGTACAGTTTAAGGACACTACACATGAAGGTTAAACCCCATTCTACACATCTTAAATTCATGGTCTTCTGAAAGTCATCAAACCCAAAGAGTATGGAACCACCCGTAAAAAAGGACTGTTCCTAACTGAAGAGCAAGATGAAAGTTTCACGTATAACTCTCATTGCAGCAGTCTGCCAAACAAGTTCTCTCGCTTTGGCCACACAGCCAAGCCCAGCAGAGCAGCCACAGGTGAGGGCCAGGAGTGTCCTCTAATGGAAGAATCCCCTGCCCAAGAATCCACATCCTACCTCTTAGTTTATACTGCTCCCCGCTGGCAGCATTGACTGTAAAGGTGTGAGAGTCTTCATCACTGGGTGAAATTACAGCTCCAGCTAGCTGCAGGGTACCCCTGGGCTTTAGATGTCTTGACTGCTCATTCACAAAGTACTCCAGCAGGCCAGCATCATTGTTTAAAACAAAAAATCTGCAATGATAACAAAGCAAATACACTAAATAAAACCAGCTCATTCTTTTCCTTTTTTTTTGGGGGTGGGGGGGTGAGGGGCTGGGGATGG
>NW_009209324.1:7326-25020 GCF_000690835.1 Fulmarus glacialis
GGAGAAGTCAAGACTTCCGTTACAAATTGGCACAGATGGGGTTGGGACTTAAAGACTTGAATCAGTACAGTCCCAAACATGAATTAGGTCCCCAACAAAACTGCACAAAAATTAAGTTCTTACCAATTTTTTCTCAGAGACCAGGGATTGCACAACAGAACAATATGCCCACAGAAGAGTGCTATTGCAAGATTTTGGGAATCAAAAGAATATCCTGAATCTCTAAGGCTTAATACATCCTTAAACTGCATAAATTAAGGATAAAACAGCCCCTCAACAAAACAGTTGAGATACAAAACTGAAACAATTCCAGATTTAAAAAAGATTAAAGTGGACATTATGCTCCAACTATTCAATTGAGTTTAACGATAAGTGTATTAACACAAGTTACTGCATGCCAGTGGTGGCACAGGTATTTGGCCAGTGTGGTATGTTAAGGACTTGTCTCTCCAATATTAATTTGGTTGCACTAGGAACAACATTTTGCTGCTCTAGGAACAACATCAAGCAGGAAGCCTGACCAGAAAGTTTCACCTGTCAAAGAAAAGCAAGTTATACCAGGGGAGATGGACTTCCTGAAGAACTTAAGGGAAAAACTTGCGTGAGTTTGAATTTTCAGTAAAGAAGTCTTAATTTTTTATTTTTTTTTTTTTAAATGATGGCATCATTTGGCATAAAGCTGAAGACTCAGTAGAAAAAACAAAGTATTTTTAATGGAAAAGCAAAAAAAAAATTAATGCTGTACCTACTTTTTACACATGCAAGCATGGTTATAAGCCACCAAATGAGTTAACTGCTTCATACTTCCTATGCATTTTTTTCTTATTCATGCCTTAATACAAATATTATTCATCTACACGTTAGCTTAATCTATACTGAGAAAAGCGTAAGACTCTTCCATAAAGTTTGGCTAACAGAAAATGGGAAATCCAAGTAGTATGAAGAAAATCTGAAACATGTTCATTTAGATGCTGCAGAGGCCAACATTACTAAAAAGCTCCATAAAAGACTTACCGATATTGCCAACCAGTGACGAGATTGGTATATTTCATCAAGTAGCCATAAATATTTTCCATGTGATCACTATTAAAAAAAAAAACACAACAACAAGAAGGGAGAAAAGCAATCAGACAATACCAAACAAATTTTAGATCTTCCCGGCTTTTGATCATTATTGTCTATTCCCAGAAAATGAATTTTCATCTTCATTTTTAGAATGGCACTACCATTTTAATAAAACTAGTAACACTTAACAGATTTTCCAGCCTCGTTTCTAAAATAATTTCATAAGACAGTTTAACCAGATTTACTAAACTCCAGATAATTTCAAAGCATAGTTAGTTTCACCAATACTCGAGTTTTATTCAGCATGCACTTCTGGACATACTTGTACTAGTTTCAGGTGACTAAAGACTTAGTATCCATGCTGCTTCTGTTTCCTGCTCCCTCTTCTAAGCAAGCTTTGTATTTTTGGACTCCTGAACAAAATTAGCTTTCACTAGCTTATTAACAGAAACTTGATCATGGTGACTAACTAAAAACAGCCCCTAGGTACTCCTACACCAGTGTGGTTTTATTTATCTTTAACATCCAGAACCCTTCCCGACTACACGAACAATCATGCTCTTGAGCAGATGTTCTACAGAACACAACATGTGGGTGCAGGTCACATCAAGATATTCCGAAATGTAAAACAAGAGCCGAAACATCTCCTCCTCTGGCCTGGCAGGAAAATCAGGTAGTTTCTCTTTTGAAGCCTCAACTTGCAACATCCACCAAAAACGAAAACCCATCGAGAACATTCGGCACAGAGGCTTAGTATCACTACAGGCAAAATACATTGCCACTTCTGAAAATCAATTGTCCTAACTAAGGCTTACAAGTCTTATGGCTACAAACTAATCATCTCAAAACCACAGTTTAAAGACCTATTTTATACTGTACATTCCCATAATTCTAGAAATGCCACCTCAATGCCTCTTACAGTAGGGCACAATCTTACATTAAAGAACACATTCTTGATGGACAATTCAGATTTCCAGCATGAGAAAATTTCCTATTATTCCAATGAAGAATTGAAACAATGACCCAAATTGCTTTTAAAAAGAAGCTTATATTTAATCCATCTTATTTAGATTTTAAATTAAAATTTCTGTAGCTAGTAGTATGTTGAAGGTTAAATGAAAATTATTCAGAGTCCATTAAACCAGCAGCCTGTCTTGGTTGTAAAGAGGTCGAAGCACGCCCATATGAGCAAAAATGGAAAGGGGAGGAAAAATAGGACTACCAGAGCTAAGGGATCACCTTCATGAGTGGATTTTGGTTGCAAACATAGTCAGACCAAGTATTGGGGTAAATTTCAAATCATAGCTGAAGCTGCTGTCTACACTTCATTTATAAAGTGTCAGTATCATCAGATTAGTTAGATACCCAACAATTCAATAAATATAACATAAATAAGTTTCATCCTAAAGGAAGCTATTTAGGATGCCACTAACGAAGATAACCTCAGAGTAAATCACTGCTATATGAATCAATGCTGTATCACTGCCATTCAGTAATACTATTCAAAGAAGAGATGCAAGAATGTACATTTTTGAAGAAAAAACAAGTTGCTGGTTTTTAATGTTACATTTAAAAACAAAAATATGTGTTCTAGCTATTACTGCAGCAATCAGTATTGCAGTAATATCCTGCAATGGAGAGCAGCCAGCAGGACTATCTAGGAATTTAATTTCTAATAGCTCATTAAGTGGTACTACAGATAAAAATAACACCAAGGAGAGCAGAGGGTATTCGGACTATCATATATTTTAAATGTACAAAAATACTAAAGGAGACATAACCAAACTCATCCTCCGCAGACTCCTCTCATTTGTTATTATTGGCATACAAGGGAAGTACAGTTTAGACTTGCTCGCTGTCTTAATTCAGCTGAAAATTATGAGATTGCATAGTAATAAAAATGTATGAGCTTGGTTATTAATTGTCTGAAAATTGTCCCTAGTCACAGCTAATTATTTTTCAGTTTTAGTGAATGCAAGCTTCACCCTTGCTTTTCAGTTAGACATCGTACAGAGCCCTGCACGCTCGGGCTAGAGTTGCTGTACTCTCCCATTAACTAACGTGCCTAAATCACAGATATGTTTAAGAGAACCCAAGCAAAATCAGAAAAGTAACTTCAGACTGCAATGAATACAGCAGGACTGTATGTATGGCCTTGGAAGTCCATTCATCTGACAAGGGTAAATTAAACGGTCTTTGATTAAATCATTTGACAACTTTTTTTTGAGTGTGACAGATGAGACAGCTGATTTTGTCAGTCTTTAGAAAAAATTAAAAGTTACTGTAGAAGGGAATGCAGCCCTTTCGGTTCCACATCAAATGAGCACTTGACTACATTTTGCCTTCATCCACTTGGATTTTCACTTTGACTAGACCCAAACTTCTCCAAATGCCTCCTCTTCAATACTTCTCTAGCCTCAGCAGTCCCAAGAGTTGATGGTTTAACTTTGGTTACCCAGAGAAGGGCAACAAAGCTGGTGAAGGGTCTGGAGCACAAGTCTTCTGAGGAGCGGCTGAGGGAACTGGGGCTGTTTAGCCTGGAGAAGAGGAGGCTGAGGGGAGACCTCATCGTGCTCTACAACTACCTGGAAGGAGGTTGTAGCAAGGTGGGGGTTGGTCTCTTCTGCCAAGTAACCAGCGATAGGACGAGAGGAAATGGCCTCAAGTTGCGCCAAGGGAGGGTTAGACTGGACATTAGGAAAAACTTCTTTCCTGAAAGAGTGGTCAGGCCTTGGAACAGGCTGCCCGGGGAAGTGGTTGAGTCACCATCCCTGGAAGTATTTAAAAGACGTGTAGATGAGGCGCTTAGGGACATGGTTTAGTGGGCATGGTGGTGTTGGGTTGACGGTTGGACTCGATGGTCTTAGAGGTCTTTTCCAACCTTAATGATTCTATGATTCTATGAACTGAAAAACTTTGAAAACAGACCCCCAGAGAAGTCTGAGAAAGCGACTGAGGACAAGCAAGCCAGTCACTACCAGCACGGTGGACACTGTCAATCTGGAAGAAGCACGTTGCAGCAAATGAACGTTAGCGCAAGTGTATGGTGTTAAACACACTGACCAACTGTGTTTCAGAATCCTCAACTTTGCAAGCAGGGGGTCCCCAAACCCCATATCTCACGCAAAAGAGCTATAACTCAAGGTACAAGGTAAAGCTCAAAAGTACATTTAGCAGGTATCTCCCATTCACAAGCAAAAAGACCTCATCCACCTGCACAAGATCATAGAAATGTACTAAGCACCGATGGCCAAACCTCAGCATAGAAGAGCCCAACAAGCACTGGTGGTGGCTGGTGCGGATCCCAAGACACACGGCAGTCAGCTGCGGGGGGCGTTCCTTATGGACTAACCTCTGCAGCAGGGGAGGAATATAATATGCCGACTGCCAGGGATGAGAGACTGAGCTGTGGCTTGCTTTTTAGGAGACTGGAGAATGTTAGAAGAGCCGAAGTCCAAGGAGACAGAGCATGAACAGAGGTCCCTGCTAAATGAGCCACCTCTTGGACAATATTGATTAAATTATTTTCCTTCGTAATTGCGTTCACGTATCTTCAATAGAACTGCACAAACCCAAAAGACTATATTTAGTTTTCACCCTGTCAAAGGCTGGGCAAACTTTTAGCACCCATGCAAGTAACAGATTAGCCTGCCTGAAGGGGATGGAAAACTTCACTGATATTTAAAACACTTCCTTTGCATTGCTTTTGTACAGTGTAAGGGCCTAGAATCAAACAAATAAGCAAATAAAAGACTAAAAGCACAGACCTTACAGGCACTAATCATACTCTCCCAGCACAAATTCCCACACCGTGTGAGCCAGGGAATTTTCAAGATTTGAACTAAGGCTTATTTTTAAATAAGTAACAATTTATACACTAAAAAAAGATTTAAATCCCGTCTGCAAATTGCAATTCACAAAAGGTAGATCCTATAACTGTACACAAACCCGTGTACACAAACACTTTCCTATGAATACAGAAAAACATTCTCAGTATCATTTATGAATAACAAGGCCATGGAATTATAACTACAACATTTCTTCAGTGATTTTAAGATTAGCGCCTCCACAGCAAGAGTTAAACTAAAATATTTGTTGTTGCTAGAGCAGTGTTGTAAGGCAGTTAACACTGTAAAAAAACCACAAAACCCCACTAATACTTCACTAGTATGGAATTAACAGGAAAGCTCTTCAGGGTGCTACAGAAAGCTTTTAAGATGGTAGACTTTGAGAACAAGAGGTTGAAGTTCAGGCACTGCCCCTGCTCACAGATAACCACAGTTCATAAAATACGAGTAAGATCTTCCTTAAAGCTCTTACCAGCATTGTTTCTCACGAAATAACAGTAAAACCTGTTTCAAAGTCACCTGTGTACTTCAGAAGCCTCCATAATTCCCCACATTGTTTTTGCCTTCCAGAAAACAGATTTCAGAAGTGAATTTGACACAAAACACTGAGCAACTTATCTCAACATTGACAGCAAGGCCTGGCTGCACCGGGATCCTTCCCAACTTTAAGAATACCTTTGCGTTCATGCTGCTGCCTACGTGCATGTACATGTACCTACAGGTACGTGTATCTTTTCAGAGCCAAGATGCTGTTGTTGCTATTCAAAACGCTCATGGCAGTCTCAGATTGTCAAAGGAACAGCAACAGTTCAGCAACAATGAGTCAACAACCCCTAAAGTCTGTATTTCTGTAGAAATCCACATGTCCTTCCGTCAAACAATGACAAAAAAATGTTTAAGTGTTGCAACAGACGTGTCACAGCCTTAAAGATGTAAAAAAATTTCATTTTAACTTTTGCTGGACTACTTTAAGTGAGGATACTGTGCAAGTCACAATCCAGGAAAAAATTATGCAGGGACTTGTGGTACAACATCCAGCCCAGCACATTTACCACCCCCCAAAATCTGTTTTTTTTCCAAAGGCTGAACACCACCAAACTTAGCTGCCCATTTATCACACTTTTTTAGTTTACAAATATTGTGAGATGGACTGAAACTGTGCCTGTAAGCAAATGACTGAAGTTATGAAAAATTATAAATTAGTTCATATTCTTTCCAGAAAACTATCCCTCCACAACTTCAAAGATTTTTACCACAAGCCAGATTTCTACATATCTAAGTGCTACTAAAATACAATAGGAATAAAACATTCACAAAGGATTACTGTTAGTTTATTTATCATTTTCTAGTTTTATTTGTCCTTTTCTAATATGCCTCTTAAGTTGCAGCAGCTATCAATGCCTTGCAGGCTGGTCTCCTGTCCTGGGGGAAGAATAAGATAGTAATAGCCAGGCCAAATTCCCCCTGTATCCTGTTTACGTGCAGCACCCTCAGCATCTGCGTTCAAGACTCGGAAGTCCCAGCAGTCCCAGAATGACGTCCTTCTGGAGCTTCAGCCAAGACACCCAGGTTCACACCTGACAAGCACTGGGCCAACATTTTCTCCAAGAAGAAACACCGATGTAGAAGGCATTTTCATACACCTCAAGGTGCAGCTCTCCCCAAAAGCCCCACAAACAAATCACCACTAGCAGTGGCACAAAATTACACCCATCTGAAAAGCGATTACAGAAAACTTCCAAGACTGCCCTTCTGATGATTTTAATTTTGCTGGGACCCAGACAGCACTGCGTGGGATACTTTGAGCAGCCAGGTCTCTGAAGACCCAACAGCTGTTTGAAGAGCAAACGCAGTGGCCAAAGGCTTCCCCATGGACTTGCGTAAGACCTGGCTTCAAGCAGTAGCTGAGTATGCGTGGATTTGCTTCCAGCAGGAAGGACGACAAGGAGCCCAGAGCCCATGCAGATGTCGGGGAGGGCTCCTGAAGGGGGAATCCAGCCTCCATAGCTGCCACCACTGCCATTATGACAGTGCTTTCAGGCCCTGGCCAAGGGAAGAAGCTCCTTTCTACTGAGCTCACAGCAAGATGCAAAAACCTGGTGAAAGAGACTATCTTCACATTAAAAGCTAACAAAGCATAAAGAAAAGGAAAGAAAGAAATCGGGATTGTAACAGTGCAAACCAATGAGTGGGTTTGGCTATGTAGTTTGAAAAAAGCAGTAACCATTTTCACTGAACTTGTTCATCCCTATCTGCCCACGGGCTCGCCGTCTGTAATAGCTTGCTTTTTCCTCACTGACCACTGCAAAGTGCTTATCTACAATGCATCGATTCCCCTTTTTGTTACATGGAGGGGAAGGGTGGGGGAGAAAAGAAAGAAAAAAGAAAACCTATGTCAGCAATGGAGACTTTGGGCACATCTTCTGCAACTGCAAAGATCACTTGCTCCCAAGAAACCACCACCACATTGAGCACACTCCACTCCCATGGCTTGTTGGTCCAAATGTGAGTTCCCCAGTACGCCCAGCAAGGTAAGGCAGAAGCTTCGACGTTGCTTACAGAGTATCTATGTCAATAAATTAGCTCTGCTTTTCCAAATGGCTTTTGGAAGAAACTAAAAACTAACCTTGCTGTGCAATTCACCAGCAGTGCCCTACTATGAAGTCAACTATAAAGTGGCAGCAAAGCTCCTGCTCTTCAGCTCACGTGTTTGACTATTCAATTACAAATTTAGAAACCAACAACAAGTGCAAGGAAAAAAGGTCCAACAATATGACAAGAACATTGACAGTAGACCCTGGGGATGCTTCAGAATACCTACCACTTGGCCCCAAGCATGCTAGCAACACACACATCCTCATTAGATATAAAAACTTCTCTTAACATGTACTCCTGTAAACCCTTGAGAGTGCAGGCATGCACTGGAAGAGAAGTGCAGGCTTGCCACGAAGGAAGGGTGCGGCAGAGACGAAATGAGCTGGCAGCTGTCCATGAGCCCGGCATGACGCAGCCCAGGCTTCCTATCCAGGGGTGAGGGGCTCTCCCACTGCCCAGCCTCCCCAGCCCCCTGCTATCAACACAGCAGTTGCGTTTGCACCTGAAGTTTCTATCAATACTAGTTCTCAAGGGGAATGATAAATCAAGCTTACAGTTTTTTTTAAAACCAACCTAATTAAACTTGCATCCAATTCTCTTCTTTTGTGCATTACTGCCACAGGTCAATTATACACAAATGAAACTGTATTGTAACGCTTTTGCAGGGTAGCAACAGAAAAAAAGGAAAGAGAGAATATTTAATTAATAAGTAGCAAAACACTGCTCTCACTGGACCACTGTAAAGCTGATTATTTAACTACTTTATCATGTAGAGAGCTCTTTAGCTCTCAAAATACATCTGCCTGGAAGAAAACTGCAGCAAGTTTCAGCTAAGCAATTTCTCTTGCACCTACATGAAACGTCAGGTCAGCAAGAACTCCACTCACACACAATTTACTTGTGGATTTGCGTCAGCATAACACAACTGAAGCTGGACCCAAGAGTCAGTAGCCAAACCTGCAGATTTTTCTGCAATGATAACTAGTACTCAAGCTATCCCTGGAAAAATAACTGTAGATTTAGCCAACAACATTTTAGACCTGGAGCACACAAAAACCAGCCACCTCAAAAGGTCTGAACTCTCCACTTGATACCTCTGGAGAACGATTGTTGCCTGCAGCTTTGCTACCATTTATGTTACCAGTTTACATTAGCACATCGTAATGCACAGTTTCACATATTATTGTTACCAAAACCCAAAACTTTCCCTTGAAGTCTCATTTCAGAAAGCTCAAGCAGTCAAATCAAAGCTTCTCCGCTCAGCAAACAGTATTGGCATAACACAAGCAAGGCAAACACACCGATGGATGAGCATCTTTGCAATTTTGGACTATCTGCTACCTACACCCCCTCAGAAAGCTGTGGACCCTGGTAAACACTATTTACAGAAACTGGTGGAGCAAACCTCTGCATCGCTTAGTTACTCTAAGCACAGTCCAACATGGTTTAGCTTACTACACATTCCATCCCAAGGCATTTTTGCTTCTAGTCTAGTAGCTCTTATCCTATCAGAAATATAAAGATATGCCCTTCCAGTTTTAAGATGTATTTGTGATTATGACTTTTAAAAGATTATATTGGACAATTACAGATTGACACCCCGGATTTTGCAGCAATAAAACACTGGCTATTAAATGGAAGGTAAATACACTGATCAGCTACTCCAGATAAGCCTTCTGCCTTTTTAATTATTTTTAACCATTTTTGAGACATTTCAGGTTAAATACAGAGGATAACAATTATTGCCACCTTCCAAGCAAGCAAAAAACCACTTAATTTACTATGTTATCTAAATATTCAGAAAGACCATAAGCCTGGAGTACAACACAGGCGAAAAACTGTGTGGACCACCAGACTCAAGCAGCGATTGTTTGATAGTTTGAAGTCTAACTAGCAAACAGTTACAAGTCATGCACTTCAGGGGTCAATACTGCTAAATGCCTCTGAGCTGGCTGATGGACCAGCACGTACTCTCTGCAACCTCTCAGGTGAGACCAAACCTAGGGGAGCAGTCAGGATGCAGTAGGGTGGGCTGCCTTTCCGGGGGATCCCAACTGTCCAGAGGAACAGGCTGAACAAGACCACCTGAACTTCGACAAAAGCAATGCAAAGCCTTGCGCCTGGGATGGACTAACCCATGGATCAGTGCAAGCTAGGTGGTATGTCGTGCCAGACAAGAAAAGGCTGAGAGACCCGGGTCTGTTCAGTCTCCTTCAGAAGCAGGGAAGGCTTAATGGGGATCTCACTGCTGTCTCCCCTACATATGGAGAAGATGGAGACAGACTCTTCAGAGATGCACAGCAGAAGGGCAAGCAGCAATGGTCTCAAGTTGTAGCAAAAAAATTCCTTGTTTGACACAAGGAAGAATTCTTCACAATGAGGAGGAGTAAGCCCTGGGCCAGGAGCCCAGAGAGGCTGTGGCATCTTCATCCTTGGAGATGCCCATAACTCAACCAGCGGCCCTGAACGACCTCTTCTAACTTCGAAGCTGCCCGTGCTTTAAGCAGGAGGCTGGACTAGAGATTTCCCAGAGGTCCTTCCCAACCCAAATTATTCTATAATTCTTGGATATAGAGAAATTAAACAAAACTATTCCTACATTAAAATCAAGGCATAAGGTACTCAGAAGGTTTTAAACTGTAACTAAGAAAGCACATGTGTTAACTTAACCACCTATGATTATGACAATACATAAAAAGAGCAGGACTACTTTCTTGTTCAGTGCTTTAAGTGGACAGTGACTCCCAGACAAGGAATTATTCAAAACTGCTCCTTTTCATCGTGCAATGAGCATCAGGTATTATTCATCTGGCACTCATGTGCTAATAAAGAGTTTTCTTACAGTTTTCTTCTCTCGTGCTTGTCATCGACACTTATGAAGGAGTCATGTACCGAACAATAAAAGAACGAGGACATTATCATCCCATTTTACACATAGGGAACTGAGGCACAATGAATTTTCAGCCTCTCTAACTTTGAGATAGTTGTGGCCCAATTTTTATTTTATTCATACATTCAAATCACAGCTTCTGCTGATTTCAGCTGCAGCTGCGACCCTGCGAAAGTTTTGCAAAATCAGAACCAACTGTTCCAAACTAGGCCTCCAAGAAAGAGAGGAACACACAGTTAGTGATTACAGGGGAAAACCAGTTTAAACAATATGACTGTTACGACAGAGGAAGTTAGAGCCATGGTCGGAAACCAGCTCCTTAATATAGCATCCTGCAGTTCTGCTCAGCAGATCTCATGCTTTCTGTTACATCTCCACTGCAACGAATGAAACCAACTTCCCAACGCCAACTGGGCTCTTCAGGAAACTGATCTGTTAATGCCTAAACATTAATTAAGATTTTGAAGATTTCCAGCCTCATCAAAAACTCAGGAATTTACACCTGGAAGGAAAAAGAAAAAATGCATACCCATAGCAAAAAGCCTTCCCCCTGACACTGACATTCCTGCTCCAAAGCAGGTTGTCAAATATAAGATTGTCAGCTTAACACACACAAAGAAACAGCATTTCTCCTACCCCACTTCAGCCTGCCCTCCCCTCCCACTTCAGCATTAGACACACAATACAGAAAATGTGAAAGGTACAAGCTTTGCAAGCACCCTAAAAAGAAAGTTATCCAGCAGTATTACCAGCAGGCAGTGATCCCCCACAAAGAGAACTCATCAGCACTGGTAGGTGATTAGAGTGCATGTCAAGGCAACATCCTTAAGTAAACAGGGGTCCTTGCACACATGCCTTAATTTTCATGGTACGATGAGTACAGCACAAGAACCTACCTAGGATAACCTAACAGCAGCAGCTGGCACTTTCTGCTTCTGCATTAAGCAATGTGATTAGCTTAGCCACATGCAGTTTGTTTTCCATCTTCTCTCTGTGGAAAGAACGTGTGTGGCAGAGCAGGATGTTAATGTTGTAGGCAATTTTAATTAACTTGCTGCTACATAATTACATTAGAAAAGGTGAAGTTGAAAAATACCCTTTGCACTTAGTGAAGGATAGACATTTGTAATGGCCATTAACTCCTGCAGAAATCTATTCCGTGGAAAGCACAAATTATTTGATATGTAGAAGCTATTCAAAAGTTTGTGCTTCTTCAGTTTAGCTTAATTTGAACTCTAAATGAGCATCCCAGTATTAACACAAGTATCCTGCGATGCCAGAACCAACTCCCACATTTGTCACCCCTGCCCCAGCGAGTTTTACAGCCTGCCAGTTCAACACAGGGATGCTCCGAGAAGCGAGAGAGGCACAGTGCTCTTGGTAGCCGCTCACTGAGGAGCCACAGGGCTGGAGAAGGGAACCCAGACCTTGCTGACCTGGTTCAGGATCCCTACTAGAACATCAGCCATCATGAAGCTCCTGTTTAAATTACCCAAACCTGTTTCCCCAACTCTATCCACTTATTACCCCTCACACAGAGATTTACTTCTCTTAATTTACAACGCATCTGAGCTTCCATCTGTTCCAACCCCATTCTTCCAGGTCGTAAATACATGTGTGAACATGAATGGCTCACCTGCCTTTTGAGAAGTGCTTGGGGCTTCAGCAACCAGTAAATTCAGCTTGATAAAAGATGACCTTAACATTTTAATAACACAGAATGGATCCTGAGATGGATATAACCAGCTGACCATTTTAAATACAGGCTTCTTGTCTATTCTAATGAGCAAGTTATGTGAAGTGCAGCATTTCTAAATTAGTGTTATGAATATGGTATACTCTTTAAGCAAAGACTTAAATGAGGATAAAGAAATTCAGGCACCAGGTTTTTCAGCTATTTCCCTCCAGCGTATCAAATGTGACAGCCATCCTAATCTGATTTTTACTAATAAAAAGGAATACAACACACAAAATTGCAAAAATAAATTCTGAATTCCCAGCAACCACTTGAGAAACTCTTCTTTTCAGCACCCGGTTCATCACACCTCAAAAGGCCAGCAACAAGTCAGAAAGCAAGCAGGGCTTTCTGAAGGCCATGCAGTGGTGAGGTGTCTCTACAGATCACCACAAACAGAAGCAAGGAAGATCACGACTGACTTCGACACAAGCTTGACATCAGAGCCGCCAGCCAACCCAAAAGCTGCCAGCAGAAGCGTAACAGCAGGGGCAGCGGAAACCCCGTCCCCATTGGTGGCCAGCACCTCGATGTCACAATGCCAGCAGGTTCTTAGGACAGCAGGAAACCGAGGAAGTGGGGTGGGCGGTAAAAGCAGGGGAAAGTCGAAGCAGGAGCAGCCCTTGCCAGGCCTCCCAGGTAACACCATAAAATTACAGCCTCTCTCCCCCTCTGCAGCTGTACACGACAAGGAAGGGGTTTATAGTTATCAATTACAGCGAATGTACAAAAATTCCACATAGGATCCCAAAGAATTTTGTTTTAAGCAGTGCAGAAAGAAAACCCAGAACAAGGGAGACGGGTAATAAAAAGTACTAGGAGTACCAGCATTAGAGGGAACTTTAGAGAGAACTGTCCTAGGATGACACTAACATTTACATGAAGGTTTGGGAGGTTTCTTTTCTTCTACTTATCAAGTGATAGGGACTTTAACTTAAATTCTGGCCTGCTCTCAGGAGTCCAGAATTAATTAGGTCAGCTAACACACTCTACTGCAGCCTAAGCAAGAATTCGATGCTTACATTAACACTATGATGAGAAATGTTCAGAGACAAGAACGGAAGGCCAGCAAGGGAAAGGTTTGCAACATGAAGCATTGTTGAACACTGTGCTGCCATTACGTCCTGTATCTGTTTCTACCAAGCTGGTTTCAGCTTTAAAGGCCAAACAGGTGAAATTTATCCTCCCAAGATCAAACGGTCTTGGAATGTGACTAGAAATGCATAGAAACTAGAAAAACTCTATACGTTTTCTTGCAACTAAGACTGACATCAACACCACCCTGAATAAAAAAGATTCTTATCAACATCCACTCAAGAAGATTGTAGCAGTTCCAAGACATTTCCCTTTATTACTACTAATTAGATCCTTTTTGCAAGATAGCATGAATAAAAATCATCAACACTTCCAGTCTAGCTCAGTCTTACACGTTTTGCTTCCATGTGTTTGAAGTGCAAAGGATTGTCAGTCACCCTCCAAGTTATCTGGGATCAAACATAGAAGTAAGAATTTCCTTTAAAACACATTTCATACGGGATCACTTTGTGAAGAAGAGTTCATGATCATCTTGAAATGCAGAATTAAAATATATTCCTATGTTTCAGCTACCAGTTCTTCTGTTATGGTATCACATGCTGACCTGCTCAAACACAGAAGACTGAATTAAGGTCAGTAATTGTCTACTCCCTTTCTTTAGTATTTATGAAAAGTGCTTGCATAGTGTCAACTGGAAAATACACAAGGCCCTGGACTGGTGACCATTTCACTTGCTTTAAATGTTACCCTTTTGCATTTGATACAAAAAAATTTACAGTGTTACTCTTTTTGCCAAAACCCTCTCTCTGCTGTTTGTTTGCATTTCTGTTTGCTTACTTTCAGCCTCTCTTACTCCAGCCCAAAGCCACAGGGAATAATTCTGCAAGAGAATCTGCCTTAAGTTGATAACCTAATGACAAGCAGAAGTCACCCAGCATAAGGAACCTTCTTACCTGCCATTGTCACCCCTAGCAAAAAAAAAAAAAAAAAAAAAAAAAAAATTTAAAAAGTACTATTAGTCTAGCAAGTTGACTCCTTTCCTTAGAAGCTACTTTCATGTTTTTCTATACTAACTCACAACTGTCAATAACCCTGCAGCACCTAAGTAAACTTGCAGGAACAGCTAACTAAAGTTAACTTGCTTCCTTAAAAAAAGAGCAAAAGACATACAATCTGTAGCATTTTATAAATATATGTGGCTAAATCTATAGTGAGCAGATGCTAAGACCATTTCAGAAATAAGAACAAAGGCAGTTATCTATAAAAATACATGCAGAACTGAAAAGGAAATAGGTTTTGAAATGTAACTTGTAAGCTTAAAAATCAGCAATCATTTGGGAAATTCATGAACATTTTTTGTGTATTTCTACCGGCAAGGGAAGAAATGCTGGGAATTCTTTTAATAGCAGCTGAATTGGTTTATGTATTTGAGAGCAGAACCACTAAGAAAAACGTAATAGGATGGCACATTAGCATGTCTCCAACTGGGAAAGACAATCTTGTTTCTCTAGTCAACCACAGTGTTTTGAACTTTTAATTTTGTAGATAAATGAGAACGAGTTATTGCAAGTCATTTCTCTCAAAATTATCTGAAAGCCCCTCAAGCCAGGCTGAAATGACTTGTTATACTTCTCTGGCACATATTCTGACCAGCTCTCTACTTAGCTCATAGACACAGATTCTGCTTTCTGGTTGTGAAATTTTTATGTTATTTGAATGACTATGATTCACATGGCACAGAAGTACCTGCCAAAGCTGTCTCCTTTTTCTCACTGCTTTGAAACTACTCTGTTCATTTAACCTAGAGCAAGGCAAAAATCAAATGAAGATGGTCAAAAGTAAAAGCAGAATTGTTCAATGCAAATAATTCTTTATATGGGCAACACTACACTTACTTCCTAGCTTGATTACTGCTGAAAATAAAGAAGCTGTTCAGAAAACATTACAATCTTAAATTACTTTATCAAGTAATCTTTTAATAATTTGAAGTTATTCAGAAGTCTCACCTCATGGTAACTGTTTCTCTAAATGAAAATAGGGATAAAGAGTTAGGCAGGCGTGCAGCGCAGCCTCTCAGGCTCTCTTTATCTACTTAATTGCCAGTTAACATTCACGCTACTCCTGACCCCAGACAGGAAAATGCAGCCGAGGGTTGGTTGCTCTCAGACGCACTCTGACCATATATTCGTAACAAGATCATTTCCTGTCAGACGTCTAGAAGAACGTTCCCAAGAACTCTCAACTTCTGTTAAGTCAAAAAAAGCATCTTCCTGCCCTCTGAAGAAACTGAGGCCTTACAAATTCCAAAGGAGGCACTGCTGTACTGGCTGCCTAAACTCACCGTACACAGGCTACAATCAGAAAGTCTGCAAAGAGATTCAGCTGTATCTCCACATCATCTGAAGTGTCTGGCAGCCTCTGGTTGTCTCTCCTTCTCCATTATGATAAATGTTTGGTCTAACTCTATCAGAGCTATTTAAAAATCAAAAAAAAATACAAAAATATAAAGTTAGACTTTCTGCTTCATTTCTTATTTTCTAGACATGCACTTTACCCCAAGGATGTGTGACTTTCCACCTCTTTAAGTGATTCAGTTTTCATTATTTCAGGTTCCAGCAGTGCTGGAGATATACTTTTTTTCCCCAGCCGTAATTCTCCATTTGGAGCATTAAAGTATCAAATACCTATTGGCCCATTTGTCTTGACAACTACGCTACAGCTGTTTTGACAAGATGCTTTGCCAAATACAGAGCTATACTTTGATATTTTGTGGGTAATTAGATATAGAGACAAATGTAGGAGTAAATAATTGATTCCCAACAGAGCAGAGATTAACAGTGAGGTACCTCAAGTGTCCACAATAATAAAATTAGTACATTAAACTTGTCCAAGTGATCTAAAAAAAAAAAAAAAAAAAAAAGAGTAATTTGCACTAGAGTATTAGAGCAAATTAAACCAGATATTGATTGAAACGAGCTGCAAGGAATAACGTGGACAGTTCTCACTTACAGCTGTCAAGCCACCAAACTGGCTATCACTCAGAGAATCAGTTCAACTTTCTCCCTACAAGCCACAGCACTGAAAGAAGAAACAAAACACTTGCATGGATAATTTTAAAAAGCAGAATTTCACTGCATAGCACTGACCTGTGACCACCACCTCAAATATACTATAGCAAAAAGGGGTTCAGGCAAAACAGGTATCTCATCCCTTCCACTGCCTCCAATTCCACATAAAAATATAAAATACTTCCATTTTGATTGCATAAACTAACTCCTGTGTTTCACGTGTGACAGTAAGCACTTGATCACAGTAACAGCAATTTTCATTAGAAAATTCAGAGTTATACTTGAATCCAGAGTTTTTAAAAAAAGAAAGTTTAGAAGCGACTGGAAACAGCGGATAAGACAACCAATAACTGAATCTGACAAGAAGCTTTCCCTATTTAACAGCCTGAAATATTGGCCTTGAAATGATCACTTTTCTTTCTGGCACTAGTCACCAGAAAAGCAAATTACTCATGACCCAGATTCTCAGCGATGACCGAGCTGTTCGCTCCCTGTTACAATCATCAGGCACTCAGTGCCTGCACAGCCTGGGCCCGGGTGCTCGTTTGTCTAAGCCATCTGATGGCCCTCCATCCCGCGCAGCGCACACAGATGTATCACACTCCGGTTTTGCTGTCTCCGCACGCAGGAAACAGAAAGACAGTCCATCTGGGCTGGCAGATGACGGCTTTGGAGAGTCTCCATTTGAAGGAGAAGTGTGCAAACTTCGCATAACAGCAGTATTTTCAACAGCAACATGGCAGAACTCCAGTCAAGGATGAGAGACCTAAAAGCAGAGATTCGGAAATCTCTCAAGCGGTGCCTTAGAGAACCCACTAACAGTGTGTGAAGGGAAACTCTTTCAAC
Source organism: Fulmarus glacialis (assembly GCF_000690835.1). Classification (NCBI taxonomy): domain Eukaryota; kingdom Metazoa; phylum Chordata; class Aves; order Procellariiformes; family Procellariidae; genus Fulmarus; species Fulmarus glacialis. Next base: position 24,409 of record NW_009209324.1, read on the forward strand.
CAGAAAACACATCAGAAAAAAGTACATGAAAACCGCCAAATCCCTCAAACACACAGGCAGGTCATTCAAAGGAAGCATTTTAGTTTGAATCCATTTCAAACTAGTGCTGTGTGCTCAGCTTCTCCCGCTTTTTCCACTCTCTTCCCCTGTATTTGCTGTATCTGAGTAATCACCCCGACTTATGCTAGGCGCAGCCATTCTTAAAATAAGTCAGATAAGACAGAAACGCCGTGCGTACTCCGAGTTTCGCTATCAGCAACAAATGGAAAGCATCAATAAAAAAAAAGACTGCTATTAAGTTCTTAAAGGAGACACACCGACCTAAAACCTGGCACAAAGTTTAGCTTTTAGGAAAGGCTGGAAAGCCACAAGAGCACCTTCAACAACTTTAAACCGGTCTCCACGTTCTGCGAGGGAAAAATAAGATCTAAAAGGAATGAGCAAAGGCACAACCCCTGGCAGCACCTGCAGCCCGGACGTGGGGCTTCGTGCTAACACACAGGCACACGAAAACTGGAGCCGACCGACAGCCAGCCCGTGTGCCGGGCACTCAGAGGAGAGCGAGCGGCCGGGTTTAGCCCGGGGCCGGAGGAGGTGTCCGGCCGCCCCCGG
>NW_009209325.1:0-32144 GCF_000690835.1 Fulmarus glacialis
CTGGACAGGCTGGATCGATGGGCCTTAAGTATCTTAACATATGTTTGGATATGCTTAAAAACTCAGGAGCAAATTAAAACTGAGAATTACATGTCAAATTAATCTGTTATTAAGCAAACAAACATGAATTAAAGTTATTACTTCTAAGTTCTGACCCCGATGTTGAAACACAATGACAATATTTATACAGAAAAAATCAAAGAAGCGATTTCAGTTACTTTGTTTTAAAATACTAGAGTAATACAGTATCTCAGTAAGTAAACCAAGTTTTTAAAAATCATAAACATTAAATGTTTCAAGAAGACTCACTTCTAATACTACATGATGCTTACAATTCCTTCCTTTTAACCTTACTACAGATTTTATATCATTACTTCCAAAAAAACCACATTCACATGCCCTCAGGGGGAGAAGGAAAAAGAAGAAAAGATACCATCTTGCTACCCTTAAGAAACTGGGAATTGGACACACATTCCTAATTCCTATTCTATCATCTAACAATACTCCCATTAGGATTTTGCAGAAGAAAACTGCAGATAAGACTGCCCAGAAAAAGGAAAGCCTAACCATAACGACATACAGCAAGTATCACTCCAAACAACTTTACTAGTTGTATTTAGTAAAAAAAGTAAGCCACCTTCTATGACAAGTATAGTAATAAGACTAAATAATTTTTACATTTAATAAGAGGGCATATCTTCTCTCTCCACCAACCATTCCGAAAATTATTGCTCCAAACTTTGGCCAAAGCAGAACATCCCTGTGTTGTGACCTCAAAGCATCCGAAGTGCGAATGCCCTGCATGCCCATTAAGCATCCAGCAAGCTGTGCTCATCCTGGGAACTTTATTTCCCAGGCTTCATCCTCCAGTTTCTACACATATCTGTGGGAGTGGAACAGTAGCAGGAGAGCCAGAAAAAAAAAAAACCCACCTCTCATAATGATTCTCTATCTCCAGAAAAATATGTGTATTATTTAGAAGAAAATTCTATAAAACAGGAACGCCATGAACATCCTGCTTAATCAGGACAGTACGCAGAACTGAATTGCTCCAGAAGGTGAAGATACTTCACATCAAAAATTACGGAGCATATAGAAATTTTGAAATCATAGTTTCCTAAACAGTACCTTGCCAAAAAATAAATAGGTTGAAGTTACATTTAGTGCCATCTAATCTTCAAAGTAGTCTGTAACTTTAGAATTACTTTATGTTAACATCACATTGCATGACTCAATTTGGACTTCAGTATTTGCATGTGCACATCCTCAGGCTAACTGTGATTAGCACATGAACAACAGTCTGACAGATGTACCAGAAACAGAGTAAGCCACAGAAAAATGGGGATTGCATCCATACTCTTACTGTGAATTTGGGTAACATACCATAGCTGTAGGATATGCATATACAGAAAACAAATATCCCTTTATTACAAAGGGTACTGTTACCATGTCATGCATTGGAACTCAAGTCTCCTGCTCAAACAAGGTATGATCCTCTTTAACAAAGACAGCTTCTGAAAAAGGAGCACTGTGAATGGTCGAAGAGATACCCCCATGGGCTTTTATCATTATTTTGCCACACATATCAAAGAGATATTTTTTCAACCCAGTTTTGTATTTCTCATTTTTGTACTACCCCTAATTAGTTATAATCATACTACAACATGTCTTATAGTCCTCCAAGTTGACTCTTAATCGCATTCCTTATGGAACAGACCTAGGCCCATGCATTTTACAATCTCATTTGAAACAGAATTCATTTGGGTTGAAAGAAAATTGGAAGGAAGAGGTAAGCAAGGATGAGCATAATAGTGAAACATCAGATATTTGTTTTTAAAAAAGAATAACTTACTGGGAATAAAAACTTGTCTTTTATATTAATTACAGTTATTAAGCACAGACTCCAGTGTGAAAATACTACACAGGCTTTACCCCGAACTCTTCTTGTTGGTACATGAATAAATAAAAATATAAGTAACAGTAGTTTGAAAACATCCTCCAAACTTCAGAGAATCTGTTACACCATTATTTGTATACTCTTTAGAGTAAATAACTCTCTGTGTAGTAAGACACAAAATGGTGTTCCCAGTAAGAAAACGTCACACTATTTCAGGGCAAATGGGTTTTGTTGCTCTTTAGGATTCTAAAAAAAGTAAACCTGAGCTTCTAGAGATCACTGCCATTAAAACTTTGCCTGTACTCTGTGTGTTTTCAGAAGACTTCTGCCAAATAGAATTAACATAGACGAGGCTGGGTTTTTACAGTCACACAGCCAGACACTTCAATAATTTCCTTATCTATACACACATATAAGAAAGTGCAGGCTGTAAAGTGAACTTGACAAACATTCCTGTTGTTCACACAGATGACCCACTGCTAACTCGCTATTAACATTTTTTTTCTGAAGTGCCTATAATAAAGTTCTACAAATAACAACCACAACAAGTCTAATGCAATTTCCACATTACCCCAACTTCAGCTGCAGTTTTTAGTTCACCTTCCAGCAAATGATGTTTTCCCCCAGCACTGTTACAGAAAGAGTTTAACAGTCGCACTTTACAAGGCATGGGACCACCAGAAGCAGAAAAAAGCATGCACTTCTGGCAGCCACCATCCTGACATACAAGCAACAGAATAACTAAGAGCCTACAGCCCAGAAAACCCTAATATCCTTGATGCATTTGGCATGAAAAACTATGCTATAAAATGGTGACTACTAATTTATAAAGTGGCAACAGATCTAATTATGCGAACCGTGGCAGTAAGAGGTTTCTTCATGAACTAACTGAAATCTGATTCAACAACCTTTAGAACAGTGAAGACAGGAGGTTAAAAAGATGCAGATATTTGTAAGTGACCTTCCTTCCCTCCTTCCATTCCTCCTCTAGGAAATCTCCTCAGTATATTTACTTGTTAGAAAATAAGGGTAGAGTAGCCTTTGCTGAGAAAAGGGCAAAGAAGTGCTGTACAAGCCAAAATGGAAAGATTGCCCTCCTAAAATGACATTCAGCTTGGTTGAAATCATGTTACAGTAAAAAAAAAAAAGCTATCCTGAAATGCCTAATGTTTGTCTCTCCTCAGTCAGTACCAAACAAAAACATAGTTTTTAAATTTAGGTATTTGAACACTAAATATTCAGAATATCCTAATGAAATTAAGGGATCTGCAAGTGTTCAGCTCCTTTGAAACTTCTCACCTACTTATATCTCTTTACATGACCTTGTGAATCAAATGCAAGGCAGGAAGACTTATAAATTTAGCAACTGCTTTATGTAAGCCCAAATTTAAATTTCATGACACCTAAAGACAACTAATCCTGTAGTAAAAGGAGCTTGCAGTCCACCAAAGACTACACCACTGATCACCAGAGTGAAGTCTAGACGCAAACTTGAATCTACTTTTGTGCTGCGTCTGTTTGGTGAAAAACCCCCACATTTTCGTTTTTGGTGCTAATTCAATACTTTTTACAAACGCTCAATTCATTTAAAACACCAAAAAAAAAATAGAGACACATTTGGTAAAGTGATTAGTTCAGACTCCAAGTGCAGACAAAAGACAGAGTAAAGAGTCTAGAGACTGAGGTATAAAATTACAGATAAGTACCAAATACACTCAGTAATTTCTTAGCAGAAAACGTCATAAGGATTTTAAATGGATGACATTTGCATTTGCAGACTGACAGAACAGATGTACTAAAACCCATTCAAAAAAGCCTAAATCTGAAAGACTTGTCATGGTTTGTTAGGGCCACGATTTGCACATCTGCAAAATGAGCCCAATGATGTCTCTCTCTGAGAAACAAAAGTGCATTTTCAAAAAGAAAATTAAATATATTCATGCTGTAAAAAAAGTGAGGGAGCTGTTATAGTCTACTTCATAATTACCTGCATTTTGAAAGGGAGTAGAAAAACGTATGTAAAAACAGTAAACAGTTATTTTAAAATTATTCTGTTCATTGCCTTCAAATTCTAGTTTCAATAACTGGCACGATAATGTGATAAAGACAATACCACTGCCACAAGGCCTCAGATAGTTTCAAAACTGCAGGTTGTCTGGAATAGCTGCAAATTTGATGATCACTCTTTTAGCCATTTATCTTTCAATGTGGACTTAATAATATTCAGGAGCTTACTATATGGACATCTTTCAGAAGAAAATTATTTACAGTTACAAATTATTTACAGTGTTCAGAATTTTCTTGATCATCCAAATAATAGTATTTAGAAACAAGCTTTTGGGAAGATATTTCTTTCCTGTTCATTATTTCAGTCAGAAATTAGCTATTAGAAAATAGAGAAAATTTTCAAGCAGAAGACTTCTGGATGGCAAGGTACTCGCTTGCACATGAAATACAGACAGAGACCATGTTAAACAGCTGATTGCCCACATAAGCTTTTATGGTATGTGTTACAATGCCCAGAATAAGAACAACAGAAGACTAGAACCTGGGAAACAAATTACTGCTTGTGAAATTGCTCAGAAAGACAAGAGTAGCCATACTGAAACATGCTGGACAAAATTATATTGAGAAAGCAGACTATGAAAAGTTTCATTCAGACACTCAAATATTGTTGTAAAAAGTAAGACTAACATGGATAAACAGCATGATTAAGAGGAGTCAGCAGCTGAGTCCACTTTGCTCCCAGCCATGCTATTTTACCCTGAAGCAGCCTGTCTAAACATCCAAGCAGATGCAGCCTGGCTGCCACTGCAACAGAAGAGACAAAAGTCAGGACAGATCGAAAGAAACACGAGACGAAAGAAACACTGCTGAATCCCCCAAGATCCTTTAAAACAGAATTAAGAGGTGGCCTAGGAAGCTGCTGAAGCTACCATCTGTTGGCTTAACTCCAACATGGAGCAACAGGGAAGAAGGGAGCCTCCCTGAAGCCAGCTGTCCCAAAGGACTGTATAACACCTTCTCTCAATTTGGACAATACCTCCAGTTTCTTCAGACGTTCAGCAGTTGTCTGTAATTGCTGGGCAACTAAGATTGGAGTTTACACCTGAGTGATTGATCTCCTTCCAAGCTTCCGATTTGTCTTCCACCGCCCTCATTCACTTTTGGTCCTGTACTTTCTTTTTCCAACTGCATGTAATTATGTATCTACTTATGTTGAAAAATCGATATTTGATTACCACTAAAAGTAACAGAGGCTAGAACAGGCTTATGAGTAAGCCTGATTTTATTAGAGAAGAGAGAAATAGTGCAAAAAAGAACAGAACTTTCTGCCTGACAGAGCTGCGGCTCTCCCCTGCGGCAGCCCAAGCTTGCTGGCTTTCAGATGATACTGGAAAGCTCAGATGTTTCCAATATGAATTATGAGACAATCTCAAGTGAACAGCAGCAGCCACCCACAATTAATGCTACGCTCCTATCTCAGAACACAAGCAAAAACAAACTGTGAGGCAAATCCAGCTTTTCCTCAGCATTATGCTATTTCCCAAAACAGAAGGGTATTGTGTTTCAACCTAGCTCTAAATTTCTCTACTTCTTTTATTCGTCTACATTTTGGTTTTACAATTCTTTTATCTTATCAAGCAGCAGTAATAGGGAAAAGATTAACATAAACTTTGATGAACATCATAATCGCTTTCCAAACCAGAAAGGTAAGAGAATGTAGTACGGTCAACAACAGCAAACAAGAAATTTGGAAAACACATTACTAGTTTAAGGATTTTTTAATGGATATATATTCACATTGCTGATTATTCAAGCAATTACAGAATATTACATTCAGATCTCAGGTTTCTTTAACTAAAATATATTCCAACTGTTTGCTTTTATCAGCAAAAGTAAATTCCAGGGGATTAAGTTTCAAAACTTCAAGATAATTAAAGCAGTCTTGCTCTTTTTGCAACTACAAACATCACCTTTCAGAAATACAATTTATGCTGAATCTTGGAAGTTGAGATCACTTGAAAGACAACTCACATTTTGATATGACACCACAATTAAAGACTTTCTGATATAAGACTAAATTGGTCTCTCGATTAAATTTACTAAGCAGCAATTTCTAAAGCTCCTATATTTAGTTGCAAACACATTGAAATTAATATCTCATCCAGTAATCAGTCTTGGAATAGTCCCTCCAGACTCCTGTATTAGTCCCTAAAGACTACAGACTAGGGTACTAGTCCCTAGTGCTTACAGACTATGTGAAAGTTGTACAGGACCACTTTCTAAATTAATCAGCGCATCCTCATTTCCTTTATGCTGTTGCTCTCTAGTGTAGTTTACAAATAAAGCCTCAATAAATACATATATGCACACATATAATATCTGTAGATCAGCTACTGACCTATCAACTGCACGACAGTATTTTTCTGAATAGTTGAGTTTACTGAAATTTCAGTGCAAAAAAGTGCAAAATATCAAAGAAGGAATTTCTAAAAAAGTACAAAACAAGACTTCTGTAGTTCAGTTTTTCAGTCTAATGGATTTGTGTTTCTGGCTTTATATTCTATACATTTTGCTATTGATCTTCATAATAAACCAAAAATGTTGTCACCTGGCTGCGGAGAGTGGCTCTAAAAACCAAAGTGTTGCATATCAAAACACTGCACTAAAACAAGAATATTAAATTTTTAAAGTTCATTTCTAGGGTTTCTGCCTGAAGAAGGAGTCCTCAAAGAGTAGAAAAAAGTGACATGTCTAACTTCACAGTCTCAGAGGGTCTAGAATGCTCCATTCTTTTAAAAAAGTGAATTTCAACACAAAAAGTAATTGCTCTGGAGAACTCTAGCTTCTCTGTAAGGCATTCTGTGCTCAGCAGGATACGAATAAATCCCCACCCTCAGAAGGAGATACCTCTGCAATCACTCCTGGCTCTCCAGAGGAAGGAAAGGCATTTGCTCCTTCTTCTGGGGGTAAAAAGTCTCAGAGTGTTTTGTTGGCCTGACTGAGAAAAGACAGTGTCAGGAATCACTTGGTATCTTTGGGGTTCCAAAACCAAAAAGATGACATGGCTCATTCTTTTCCTTTTTCCCTTCGTTTTTTACTTGCTGTACTTCATTTTTATTTGCTTAGATGTTTGAACACAAGTTATTAAGCACTTAACTGATAACCATATAATTCCTTGATGTGCGGCTTTACAGCAGGTCAGCCTATACAATTACTGGTTTAATAGAGTTTTAGGTGAAGATACCATCAGAGCAGATGTCACATTTTAGAGATGAAGGCGCCATTTGAAATCTACTGATAAGACCCTGTACATTTTGCGTAGGAAGCTTCTAGATGACTTTATGGCCCTAGGAATAGAGAAAGGAGATACAGGGGGTTCTACTTATGTTTTAGTTTTCCTTTTTGATAAATGGAAGATGGAAATAATCCCTTTTGGCTATTAAAGTAGTTCAAACACATATTTATTTTTAGCTATTCTGGCTCTAGGCTCTGAAGTTGTCTGCAGCAATGTTAAGTCCTGGCAAACTTTGTGCTGAGATCTTTATGGGAATATCTATATGAGAATGTAATAGCTGGCTGTTGCCATAAGAGGAGAGACTACAAATGAAGACACTATGCTCTTAAGTGCAAAAGAAAAAAAAAAAAATTAGTTTTACAGATGTGCACATGTTCAAATATCCAAAACATTTTCTCTGCCTTGCATAGCTTCCTCATCCTGCTGCCATATGCTACAAAGAATTTTCCATCTTAATGTTTGGATACTGTTTTCTAACAGGAACTAGTAGATAATTTGGTAGTTTCTTAATAAGCAGGATAAATAAAGTTTATTATTATTTAAAATTAAGACATCAAACCATCTTCCTCGTTAAGTTCACTACAAAAAAGCCTGTGGAAAAAGATGTATGTCATAGCTTACTATATACTCAATGACCAGCTGTTTTAAATTTGGATATTAAGTAATTCACTCTTTTCTGTGTGCAAGAGCTGAATGATTTAATAAATTCCCATATGCCCCAACATGTGCCAGCTATACTAGGTTATCGAAAATCCAGCTGCTGTTATGATAATAGCTGCCAATGCTAAAACTACTGAAGAGAATAATGAATCAGCTTCAAGTCAACTAAGACATAAACTGACACAGTTCCCACTTAAGATATGTGGGAATACAATATATCCGTTAATTAAAAACTAACACTGACCCATAGTCACATGAAAATTAAGTGCCAAGAATTCATGTGCATTGTTTAGGGTAGAAAATTAAGGCCCAATCAACCTGTATGAAGACAAGCAGCTCCCATTACCATCAGCTGTCCTAGGTGCATAGGAATGTCCTATAGACTACACATAGAGTTTACAAACTAGATTACATTGTGTCGCAGTTTGCTTTTCTTTCTTACATATCATAATTCCCATGCAGCTCTTGCATAACATGTTTTACACAGCTAGACTGCTGGATTTTTCAATGATCATGAAAAATTGATTATCAAAATGATTATGAAAATTTGATTCTTTTATGTACAAGTATTTTAATGCAATTTAAGAGTCAAAGGTACAACTCCACTGCCCTTAATTCATTAAAACAAGCACACAAACAACAAAAAAAGCAGATAAAGAGAGAAAGTAGCCAAACAAGGTGACAAAAATAATTCTCGAGACACCTATTTTTAGGACAATTGGTGCAGAAATATCCATCAAAATATGCCACTATTAAATTTTAAAAGCTAAGAAAAGACTTCCTTGGATATTAAATTATTACCTGTAGTTACAAAAGCTTTGCAGGTGAATGTAACTTTCATCTTCAGATCAGCATAAGTAACACATTACAAAACACACTTTCACTTTTCACAATTACCTCTGTTGTTAAGGGAAATAATATTGAAATTATCCTAGAAATCATCAGTCCCGTAAGCAAGATTAGAGCATTACTATACTGATGTAAATGTACATCAGCTATAGGACATAAAATACTTCTTATTAAAAAAAAACAACAAACAAACCAACCAACCCATTCACATTTGCTGGATTTGGATCATCTCCAGTACACAAAGTATATGATGCTCAAAAGCCACATTAAAGAAGACTTCAATAACTAACTTCAAGCAGTCTACATATAGTAGTTTAAGCACAAAAAATAATTTAAGAATGTATTATTTGAAAAAGATTAGGAATATATTGACAAATTAAAAGCATGTCATGCAGAGATTTAAGATGCTTATAAAAGCTCAAGCAAAGGGGCAAACCACATCAAGGGGCTTACAGAAAACTCAAAGACTTTGAAAGCTTAAAAAAGCTCATTCTTTTTCATACCTTAATTATGAAGTTGCAAGCGATTGTTTTCAGCCACATGTTCTCGACATTGCAAAAAACCCAACACTGTTATTTTCTCAAATACTAGTAGACTTACTTTTCTTGAAGGAAATCCACTACTTGTTTGAAGTCTGCCACGCAGTATTCTCTTTTCATGTCCATGAGCACACTGTCAGAAGCTGACTGGACTGGTATGTGCAGAAAAGCATATACTCTTGGATGATTGAGAATCTTCGCCATTTCCTAAGAGTTATTCAAAAAGAAAAAAGCTTTCAAGCATTATGAAAACAATACACAAAACTCCTTTAAATTAATATATGGGGTAAGTATCAGTAGTAATACTTTTGAAACCCAAACAGTACTGAGTTGCAGTGGCCCAGTTTGAAACAGTAGGGACAGGAGAAAATATTTGGAAGCAGTTTTGTTTTTAAAGAAAATAAGAAGAAAGCTATGGGATTGCATTTCCTTTGAGATAGCGATGACATTCCCTACATAATATTAGTTATCCAATTAAGAGAAAATTTAAGAGGCAAAGTATTGTGAAAGTCGGCGCTATCAGACAGTGGCTGTTTTCAATTTCAGAAGATGGCAAGGGTTAGCTGCTTTCTTGTCAGAGTCAAATAAGTTCTCAGATACCAATATGAGAACGTCTCTAATCGGAGTATCCTTAAAGTTGGCCATTTGCTAATTAAGGTATATCTGGCCATTTGCAAACCTGCTCCAATACTGGTCTGAAATATGTTACCTGTGTTATTTCAGAGATAATACTCCAGGAATTAAAAGTGTTTGGCTATAAAATGGTTAGAATTAATCAGGGGGCAGCCAGAAACAGAGTGACAGCTTGAAAAGAGGCAGAGTATGTTATACATTTTGTACAAATACAAAAGGTCAGAAAGAAAACAAACTAAAGGTAACAGCAAAATGCAAACAAACTCCCAAATCAAAGCCAAACCAAACCCCTGATTGAGGCTTGGCAGGGTAATGGAACATGAGATGGAGAATAGACTATGGTGGTCACATTTCTTTCATTTTTATTATTTACACAATTAAGGACATACAGTCGAGCAAGAAAGTTTAAATATTTTTAAAAGTTGAGACAAAACAGCACCTACGTTGTGTGCAATATGGTACAATACAGCCTGTTAATCTTTACCCTGCAAAAAATAAGTGACATTGGACAGAAAACCGTATTACACACACAACCAGGTTTTCACTTAATGTTTTCCCTTTCTCCCCATGCAGTGAGCATACAGGACATGGGCTGGTACTGAGCGCTGCACTGCCTGCTCTTCTGCCGTGTGCATTCTGCACGCTCCAGCCAGACTCACTCAGGCCATTTCTCCTGTTTTCTTTGACAGCATAGATACTCTGTCTGACAACACATACTGCTGCCAGGTTTAATTGTTAAGTTGCAACTATTTACAAATTCTTTCCAGATCATTAATCAACAATATTAGTCACGCATCTAGATTTTCTCTCTGTATTTCTACAAGGTTGGCCTAGATTGTTCAAAGAGAAGGCAAACACCCCTGTGTCTTTTAACTTTCAGGTACCCGCCTTTTAAAAGCACTGATTTCTAGAGCAAGAAGAAAAAATACTCTCTCAACACACACCTTTCATCTGACAAACAGGCATGCAAAACCTGAACTCTCTGAAATCACTTTTGAAAGCAGTTTTGAAAGTTTCTGTCTAAGATCCTATTACATAAATGTCTAAGAGAAGTGGTTACATTATTAAGTGGAATATCTACTCTATCTCAGATATGTAAACTAAACATTACAGTAATAACTATACTGATAATGGAGGGCATACAATTTGATGCACAGCAAGGCTGTGTGCAGTGAACCTGGCTCTCAATGGAAGCTGGAGGTAGCTGGCTTCATGAATGAAAGAGTAAAGAAAAGGCCACTTCTCATACAAATTTTATGCGTCCATTTCAAATGGAACCATTTGCCCATGCCCTTAATAATTTTAGATGTTCAGCGAGAATATATTTTCAAAATGAAACAATGTAGAACAAATTCTGTAAAACAAAGTAACAAAATGAAGAAAACTTTCCTTCTCTTTTAAGCTTTAGAAAGTACTGTAAACATAGTGTATATGAAGCATCCTAGTAGTCACCTGTGATTTTTTTGCTTATCGATAATAAAATGTTTCTAAAATATGAGAAATGGCAAAAAGGCTGGAACCTAAGCTATGTACCACAAGCCTATTATTCTGCTTATGTCTTAGTTCAAAACACTTCATTCCATCTTCGAAAATACAGATTTATGATATAAGAAACCAATAAAAGTCAAGTTTCATAACATGTTTCTGATTCTGCCAAGTTCTTACAAATAACTCACCCTACAACATAGGAAAAAAATGCTAATTCTTTCTCACTCCTCTCAAATTTGGCATCTTCTGAATAACAGTCTCTTCAATATGTGATCATTTTGTGAATTCTTTTTGAAGGTAATAAACTATTTATTAGAATTTCTAGCTACAAAAGTGTTATTTTATTCCAGCTGTTGTAAGGCTGAGAATCATTTGATAGGAAAAAAAACAGATTTCTATCCCAAACACAGGGAATATTACATTTAAAAATTTAAGATTTTGTTCTTTCGCCTTTGCATTCATACTAAACAACACTTAGATTTTTTTTTTAAGGGTTGCTTTTTAACCTTCAAATAGGGATTGATTCTTCCCGTGACAGTAGCTACTTTTAAATTGTGTACAAAACTAGCCACACAATGCAGGCCAGCAGGAACTAATTAAAAAAAGCATAACTACCTTGTATTTACCTGTGTTAAAGACAAAGAATGAGAAACTACCTTTTTTAACCACAAAGGTTTGGTTTTTAAAGTCACAAGCGAGGAAATTCTCTAGTTATGTGAAAACGTTGGTTTCATTTGTCTTCCTCTCTTTTTTGCCTTAAAAAATGAAAATTTTGCTGCAAAGCATGAAAAGTGAAAACCAAACCCTAAAATCTAAGAAGTGTTTTCCTTTCTAGGGGATCTCAAAAAAACACTCAACCAACCCCAAACCCATTAGTTGCTTATCTTACGGTAACATGCAGAATCCTGCTGTCGATATCTTTCAGGATTAAGAACACAACTGTTGCCATTTAAAGTCATTCCCCTTCGCTCTGTACTAATAGGACACAAAATGCCTGGCATTAATTAACTGAACTTTTCAACTGTCTCTACAGGTCCCTGTATGCCCTGTAAGAGCCATGAAAGTAAGCTCAAAAACATTATTGATAATTCCACTGCATCCTTTTTTTTTTTAGAAAGATGCACATCAGTCCCTCAATATCAAAGAACGTGCATTCTTTAGAAAGTAAATTGCTTGTCATACATATCAGAAATGCACGTACAACACATGTTACTTATCTGGAAACCCTAATACAGCCTAGTTATTGTGGTCACAGGTTTCAGGTATGTTCTGGACACTCAAAACTCCTTCTAGAGAAGAGGAGGTTACAAACAACTGTTTCTACTGTGAAGTCCTTTCTTTGCTTACTTTCTATATCTAAAGCTACACAAAATATGCTGCATGTGCTTTAAGCACTGAAGCCCTATTGAGTATATTCCTCTATTTTCAGGCATAGATCTGAATCAAAGGTCCTACTGATAAACTGATTTCCCACCAAATACTTCAGGATCATAACTATTAACTTGGTGAATTTAGCATAACACAAATTATTACACAAACAAAACATAACGACAGAAATACCTGATGACCCACTGTTTCTTTGTCATTCAATTTTAAGTACCATTGGTGTTCTTAAATTTACCTTTTATAACCAGAAACTTGGAGCGAGCAGTTCAGAAGGAAACAGAATAATGAACTAAACAAAAGTTTTGCATGACTACATCAGAAATCTGGATAAATCAATCTTCCAAACTTTGTAAGTGTTCAGATACAAATATCACATTCTAACTCAGAGCTTTAAGGTAAGATTTTTCCAGTCTTATCTTTTATCCTCCCTATACCTAAAACTACACTGAAGTACTTTACCACATAGGTTTGATTAAATTACAGCTATGTGCTAAACAGTCTTTCTCAGTCAACGCTGACAGATTTTCCCACACCACAGATTGCATATAGAATACTAGATTTCATCACTTAATAAAACTATTAGTTAATATCCTAGAGAGAACTTGAAGGACATCATGGGCTAATGCATAATTGTACTTTACAGTGTCTCAACATTCTAAGCTTAACATCTGTTTCCTGTTGTTTTTTAGAAATATTTTTTTTTCTTTTTTTTTTTTACAAAGTGCTTTGCATTACTAGATATAATTACATATTTCAGTTAGAAGGAAAAATGCAATATAGAATTTTATTTCTATCTGGAAATAATAAAGGAACAACTCTTTCAAATTATATGACTGTGAAAGAAAATTTCTGTCTTTAATCATGACTGAAACAGCTGATTGCCTTTCCCCCCTATCCCCTGGAATCTAATAATACGTCTATGAATGAAGGGAAGCACTACACGAAAGTGACATTTCATGTAGGAACGAAAAGGTCAAAGAGTAGCACAATTTGTTTTAAGCTGACTTTACAAAAAATGAAAGTCATCTACATTTGGAATCTAACAATGTATGTGAAATATCCTTTAGGATACTGATCACATCGGAAATAATTTTTTCCAGTTCTTAGCAGCTGGAGTACATCAGAACGCAAGGCACATTGCCAGAAAGATTTTTATCTAGTCAGTATATTTTATCCCAGCAATTACAATACACAAATTTAACCACCTAACCAGAAAATCAATCCTTCTGTTTGTAATGACACCACGCGCAACCATAGAGAATCACAGAGACAATAAACATCAATATCTGTGCATCCTTATGTCAGCACTAGCAAGCTGTTCAGACAGTGATTCTTTCCCCTAACCTAGAGTAGGCAAAAATCCAGTATTTGAATTTTGCCTCGTGTTTGAGTCACAATGATCTGAATAACTTGCTTCCCAGCAAAAGGATTTTGTCCTCTGCCAGCAGTGAAGCCCCAAGAAACCCTCATCCATATGGAAACATGACAAAATGGCACTCCCTCAAAACTTCTTCCCCTTGTGGCAGACGTTAGTTTGGGATATGTCACAAGGGGTGTCCGCTGACTGTTGTCTTTCAGAAGCCCAGTAGTGCCACCACCAGCACAGTCTGGATAAAAATCAAGTGGCTGTGGTCCATTTTATAAATTCCTCTGCTGTAGTACAGCTCAGGAACAGATGTGATCTACTGATGCAAGTGTGGCAACGATGACACAGTATGATCGAGTCTGGAAAGCCCGTAACAGTTTTGTTTAAACTAATGAACAGGGAACCTTTACCCACGCTACCTCCTCATGAGTAACGGGGCTGTAAAAACCTAAGAACACGTAGGATGTATAATCACACACCTCCCCAGGGACACTGGGGTTGGAAGGCAACGCCTCCCCCTTATCTGTATATGAAGTGAGGGAGATGTGATGAAGCTGTATGGGCAAGCTTAGCGGCAACCCCTACCCGATGTAATCTGTCATGACTTATGCCCAGGTCTTTATCCTATCATTAGGATAAAGGGAGGTCACACTGGAGCAGTTAAAAGCCCACACAATTCTGACCAATGCAATTTCAACCTTAAAATCCAATTTTTGGGTTGCCAGATGGAGGGCTAAAATCTGTTTTGTCATATGGGAAAAATGCCTTCTACATTACCAAACAAAAAACTGGTATTAGCTCAGGCCACCTTTAGAGGTGAATATAAAACTGACTGCAAGCTGTGATTTGCTGATAGGAGAACGAGCCATGATAGCCATATGCTCGGCCCTAGCTGTTCCCAGCTGTTCTCCTAGGTGTGGGATCTCTCTATTGCTTCCAACGTCATAAAATAGACAACCCTAGCTAGCTAAGCAATTTTTTCTCTCTCATGGCTACATATTAAGCCTAATCTCTTAAAAACCAAACCAAGCCAAACGAAAACCATCTACATGCCTTCAAAAACTTGCCACATCATCTTTTATTAAAAATGAGGACAGGCTAACAGGAGTTCTTGCAAAAAAGTGACATTCAGATAATACTAGAACACAATACTGTATTTCATAGTTCAAAGCTTCAGTTGAGGTTTGTTGCATCTCTTCCCATGAGTCAGTGCACAAACAAGGAAATACCTGATTTTTACTTTTAAACACAGAAATATCAAGAACTCTCCTATTCAGTTAACAAGTACATACATTTCTCTCTCCAAGATATGACACTCAACCTGGATATGCATGGTATCCCCAAGAATAGAAAGAGCATCTGCAGAGTACCATTTTTTGCATTTATCTGATAAAAACAGTAATTCCCAGTACAGCTATCCTAACCTGGGTTGCTGAAATACTTCACAATAAGAAAATTGGTATCCCTATCACAGCCTGCTTCCAATATTAAAGTAGGACTGACTTTGCATTGAGTAAAATGTAAAGCATCTACATTGGGTAGATGCTGCTTGCTTATTACTCAAGTCTGTATGGAGCCATGAGCCCAAGTACAACATCTGAGTCTCTGCAAGTGTGTCACCAAAACACAGCTGATTCAGTGACACATTCAGCATTAATGGTACCACACTGATTTCTTCAAGGTATTGCACACCTTCGGTTTCCACACGAACTGATGGAAGTTGTGTGGTTGGAAACATGCAGTAAATGGTTCAGTGCTTTCAAAGATGAAAACTGTTACTGTTGCTCCTGCAGCCATCATTACAATCCTGAAGAGACTTCATGGAGCTTCAGAGTGCTGTTTGTCCAGTTTCAATAAATAGATTCACTTTAAGGTAAAATGTACATTCAATTAATGGCTACAGTGATGGCTTAATGACTTAAAGACATCCAACCAAATAGCTAAATGCTAATTCCTTGTGAAATGATTAGTTCTGATGTGCAACAAAATACATACCTTTTCATTTTCTCCATGGTGCTCTCTCTCATCATTAAGCACTCCTCAGATGAAATATTTTTTTCCAGAAGTAAATGAATACTCCTCTTTGCAGTATGTATTAGAAACACATATTGGGAAGTTCCCTGAAAAGGTGATTTATTGCAACAGCACATTGCTACTTTAAATAACTCTCTGTATCAATCATATTTTATGCTAATAAAACCTTGAAAATGAATTAAAGCATAGAGAAGCACACACCTGCAATAGGCGAGTAGGACTGTCACACTACCTTTTTGTCTTCAGAAACCTGGATGAGTGAAATGGGTTGCTAGTTTCATCCATACTATGCATTTATTCACCACCTCAAAAATGAGAATCCCGTATGATATAAAAGAATTGATGGTTTCTGCTCAGAAGGAAGTCACAGAATGAATGGCACACCCCATCAGAGTTCAGGTGCACTGAGACGGATCAGTGCCAGGAAGCCTTTCTGTTGTTTCCTTCTATTTCAAACAAGCAAGTACGATGTCTAAAATAGCATCTGCTTTAGCAGGTTACAGTGGAAGGAAAATAGTGGAAAATTTTAATCTAAACCTAAACCTTTAGGCAAGTGCAATCAATTTCTTTTCTAAATATGCAATTCGCTGAGCTAAATTTCATAGCAAAACAGAATAAATATATTCAAAAACCTAATAGAATTTACATTCTTCAGCAGCTCTTGCACATCTAACGTAACTGAACTAATTGAATTCGAAGACTTGGTAGATGAGATGTTATGTCTTTTCCTCAATTCACAATGGTACAGAAACCCAAAGCCAATATTATGTGCAGTTTTATCAAACTTTCTAGAACACATTATATTTCCTTTTTCTCATTTTTAAAGAATAATCACCTCAAAAAAGAAAAATCAAACTTTTTTTAAACAAATGCCAAAGCCTAATGAAGCAAGCAGTCTTACTGAAGATTATGTAGATGATGTTGCAAAGCACAGTGAATGTGACAGCTCATCTATCAAAAAAACCAAAGGGGTTTATGCATCTAAACTAAATAGAAGCTTTTGGAACAGCATGCAGAGTAGTTAGTAGAACTTTATTTATTATAATATAAATAATTAGGAAAGTGAGATCTTATTTCTTTTTCAATGAAGGCAGAAATATTAAAAGAAGATGGCACAGTTTGTTATCCAAGTTATATTTGGCAATAGCTTCTACCCCAATGCCTTGAAGTGCATGGCAACTGCTAAATCTCCCAAAATTTATTTAGCAAAAAGGCAGGTTTCCCATATATGTACTACCCGTTCTTTGAACAAACCGCTCAATTAATGCGGATTTTTATTTTCTGCTAGTAATCCACCAACAAATAAGCCACAGCTCCAAAGGTCTGCTGGGATGAGACAGTATTATAAGGAATTGACAGACAACCTGACACTGAACCCAAGATTGAGAGTGGATCTGTCTGCATTTAAATACTCTTCATTCTTGTAATATCTAACAAGCAAGAGAAACATTCATATGAGCAAATCATAATTAAGGTACAGTTAACATGCACAGCTTTAACTGGTCAAGCAATGTGCTACTTAATGTTAACCCCTTTTTGCAACACCGATTTTTATGCACAGATTATTAAATACAGCACAGCACTAGATGCATGTATAAAATATTCTGTCTTGATGGAGAACATAAATAAAAGCAGTTCTTTCTCTGTGTTTCTCAAAGCATTTTTTTATACTAGTGTTACAAAGAACAGGAGCTTCATTACAACACCACAAATATTCCCTTCTACATTATCTGGAAGCAAACCTTTATTGTTCATCAAAATTCCCAATACAATAACATTGTTAAGGTTTTTAAGAACACCCAGGATTCACAAATACAACATAAAACCTTCAAGAAGAGTAAGACGGGTTCTTATTTTGACATTTATTAAGCCAAATCATATTCCAACAGCTGGCAACAAACATGTCACCAAGCGTTTATGGACATTAGGACCTGCTGAGTCTGAGATCTTAAAATTCTAGATTAGAGAAAGTGGTGTGACAAAATGTATCTCAAGCACAGCAGAGATTCATCCCTTTCCTAACCCCATAATATCCAAATATACATTCACTTTGGGGTGAGTTCACCGCTGAAGAAGTTCCCATGACACTATATCTTAAGGAGTAATTTCAAGGAAATGTGCTATATTTGGAAACCCCAAAGACAAAGAACACTTTAAGAGGAAGAACAGGAAAGAGAGAGTATTTTAGTACTAAAAACCCAAAAAGCTGGAATACACACAGTAAGCAAAGATGCACACACAGCCTCCATAGGACAAATAAGCATTTAATGTAATACCAAAGGGAACAGTAAGCACATACAGCCCCTTTTTTTTTTTTCTTTTTTAGAAGCCCAGATGCAACTGCCCCTCTCCTCCTCCCTTAGTATCTGAGATTTCTTTCATTTTTACTGCTAGCAAGACAAACACTGTTTGCATAGAGACAATTATGTAATTACAGCAAGGGGAAGTTGCATGGTCCACCGACTACAAAACACTGCAAAACTCACAGTAATAAGAGGTCAGGGGCTTAACTATTCATTTATTTAAATGTATGCCACAGTTTTCATTTTTTCTGGTCAAATCAACAGATTTTAATTGGTGCTTTCAAATGCAGCAGTCTATGAAAATGACAAAAATATTACTAGAAACAGAACAAATACGTGCCCTAAAGGCCTTTTAATCCCCGAAATCATGCTGCCCTTTTATTTGCTGTTGAAGAACATGTGCATATTATTCCCTTTTTAAACGCACTTCAAATCAGCTTACACTATAGCTTATTCAAAACTTGAGTTTATGCACAATGCTCAAAAACATTCTGTGCACTCAGAGGAAAAAAGAACAATATGGAAAAAAGAAAAGTTAATTGTAATTTTACTGTAATACATATCTATGTGCTGTGTCAGGACACATTTGAGGAAGCCATCTGTAGAGTATCAGCTTCAATAAGGTTAAGGAACATAAACACGGAGCTGACATGAAAAATCAAAGCAAAAGAGCAAGGAAATACTATTGCGACTCATAGTACACTTGGCACACCTTACGCATTTAAAGACACTGCCGCCATGCAGACTCCATCGCAATGGTTGATGTATCACTCAAATGTCCTGAATTAATAACGGAGATAAAGCCCACAGATGGCATATGGTATGGTTTGAGACAGACTCATTTTGACAGGTGACAAAGACGACTACTCATCTAGTCATGTGAAATTAAGCACTTACGGGAATGGCAGGTGTGAACTGCCTGCTTTATACAGATTTGGAAGCGTCCCATCACTCACACAAAGTGCTATACTAAAATCCCAGACAACTCCAGAAGTACAGTTAGTGTTAAATCTGCAAGGGAGGTAAGCTAAGGCTGAGATGCAAGCCCCTGCCCTTTTACAGTCTGGATGATCTGCACTCCCTTTCGATTTGTTCAGAGCCCCAGATACTGAACAAGAAAATGAAGTTAAAAACCTAAGGAAAAGTGAAATATATTCAAGGCAAAAATTAGTCTCTCACATTATGCCGCTAACATTAGTTCATTTCAACCTGCTATATATTTTTTACCTTTTGGACTAACTCCCATTCACCGTTTATCTACTACTACTGTTTTAATGGATTTTTTCCAACCCTCCCTCTCCATCAGTTGCTGCAAGTGGATGTAAAACACAGTCTCACTAGAGCACTAACCAATAACTCCATAATATGATTGTAGAATAAATGCCTGGAGGTTACTTCTAAAGCAGGATGTATACTTTATGTAGTTTTGATACATGTTGATACTACAGGATGATAACATCTTTGCCATCTGGCAGTCTGTGTAATTCAAACAGTAGCTCTGTGCAAATACATATGGGTAAGAGTACACAAGGTAACTGTACACATGTGCATTCATTGCAGGTTTTGCTAGGACTATAAAATGGATCCTAATACTAACCTTTTCCTTCACCTTTAACATTTTATAAAATAAAAAAAATTCTGAGCTAAAACATTTTTCCCTGACCAAAGTTCATGTTTTTTACTAAAATTTTCTGCCATGTAGATAAAATCCCAAGTTTTCCTCAATGCCATGTGGCATCAACATATTGAGAGGACAGACACTGGACAAGGGCACATATCTCAAAATCTCAGTTTGAGACCAAACTTCAAATAGGCAAGCTATATGCTTCATGATGCATACGTTCAAATAGACTGCTAAGACTGTGAGAGAGCACTTTGGAAAACACAATATTATCTCCATTGGTTGGCCAGATTTTCTCTGAGAGGAAAACTGAGGATGTCTTCTGCAGCTAAACTGCAAACTCCAACTTCTTTCTCAGTCTTAGTACCATGATTAAGAGAAACAATGTTGGGGTCTCAGGTCCTTCAGGTTTTTTAAACACACCAAATAACCCTCTCTGTCACACCAACAAACCTCACGCAGGAGAAGTCATACTAGCGTTGGCTGCGTTCACATTAATGTGCTGGTTGAAAGCAGCAGTGAAATTGTAAATGCAATTTCCCATGCTTCCTTCCCAGCCATGGGTTTGTTCAGTCTGCAGGGTGACTTTGGGGTGGGGAAAATAAATTCACTTCTGAGAAAATCAGAGCAGTGGCCATACTCTAGGTTCACAGCGAATGTGGTCCAAGTCCTTGGTGGGAACAGAGGGATTCAAATCCATGATCTGCCTTTGAAACAGCTTTGGACCATGGGTAGTGGCAAAGTTTGGTTAAGGGGATTAGATTTATTTTGAAGTAAAGACTCCAAAATGCAGTTAATGTAGATATAGCAGTTTCACTACCAAATTCTGTGATTTCCTGATCTGCTCTTATTGCTTCACTAATGTAAGCGCAGACATCATCTGCAGCTGAAGAAAACATCAGATGAAAAATTTAGTAATTTAAATTATACCCGGAATAATTGTGATAAAGGCTCTTTTTCTCATGACTTAGCTCAGTATGCAGCATATCAAAAAGTGTTTAATATTTTGCATGACTATAAAACACTGCATGGTTCCACATAATTCTTTCTTTACAAACAAGAAGGCCCAACTGAATGCAGAATTTATCATTTGAAAACATATGGTTGCTTCTCATCCCAAAACTGTTCATGCTACATCGTCTTAAGTACGTAAGGCACTATTACCACCATAGTTACTGAATAAAAAATTAAAAGTACTAAATTGTCAGACCGTACCACACAAGTATAATGATGATTTTCATGGGACTAACAGCCTCCCCTGAAATGACAAATTTCTTTAAGGACAGAATGGCATTTACCTGACTAGTATCTGAAGGCACTGAGTACACTCGGTATCTTAAATCATGTGAAAACTTAAACCGACTCCCTGCCTATAATAAACCTGAGTTTGAATGACCACTGGCACAGGCCCCCAAACCTACCAAACCTTCCAGCATGAGAGCCCTCAAGGCCAGTTACGAGCACCCGCAGCTTTCCTGTGCCCCCTCCTCTGCTCTCGTCCCACCACTCCTGACCCAAGGGAAGCTCTCCTCCTCCTCCTCCTCCTCCTCCCCTTGGATCGGCCTCCAGCCGCAGCGGAACAGTAGAGCTGTTGGCTGGCACTTCTTAGTGGATAATAAGAGACTGATTCCCAGATACAGAGGCAGACGAAACACTCCCGAGATGAGTGGCATTTTCTGTTCCTCCATTTTTATTTCCAGGGAACCTGTGAGCATGGGCACTATATTAATGAGTCAAAAGACGCACAGGGCCAAAGCCCAGCCGCAGACCTGGGGGCACAGTACAAAGGAAACATTTCTGACAGCTTAAACAGATGTCTGGTCATAATCCCATCCACTGTACACTTTCTAAGCAGACAATATCTCAGAGTATGTTTATGAAATAATTTTTTGAGGAAAAAAATAAGAACCTGTAATCGCTTTTTGGCACTTGCAAATAAATTTCAACCTATAAGCAATTTATCAAGCAGCTTATCAAAAAGTGGGCTAAGTCTCTTTTAATGAAGGAGAAAGCTATTCCACCTATATACAGAACATACACGTAGTATGAAAAAGTTGTATTATTTTAGTCAGTGGATATAATCTATTTTCCTGAGA
Source organism: Fulmarus glacialis (assembly GCF_000690835.1). Classification (NCBI taxonomy): domain Eukaryota; kingdom Metazoa; phylum Chordata; class Aves; order Procellariiformes; family Procellariidae; genus Fulmarus; species Fulmarus glacialis. Next base: position 22,175 of record NW_009209325.1, read on the forward strand.
ACCATCAAGACACTAATTAATATGTAACTGAAGTACCTCATGTCTAGCTACATCTTAAAGATCCACCTGAGCAACACAAACAATATAAGCTGGGCACATTTCAAAGGACTGAGGTGTGGGGCAAGGGGAGCAAAACCCAACACTCAGGATACCTCCCCTCTGTGGATGACTCCATGCGCTGCTAGAACTGTATGTGCAACTTAGGCTTCAATTGTATATGAAGTGATATGTTTTAAATTTTTAGTCCTTTATTCAGTCATATTATCCATAGGTGCAACTTTTTCCTCATTGGTTGAGGACATTAGCATTGTCATTGTGGTCTGAGGAATTCTTTGCTTCAACTGCAGCTGCGCTGTCTACAACTCACGGTATTAATCTGCACATCCCTGTTCTTTTTATTTCCAATCTCCTCCCATTCTGACAATTGAAAGGTACAGAAACTCCAGCAAAGAGTACAAGAAACCTGCAAATTCCAAGCACACTATCAAGCCAGTGACCTGACGCTTTGAATGATCAGAGATTAAAATACATGGCTATTTGAAGGAAAACAGATATTTGTGAAATGTTTATAAAACTCATATTTAAGTACAAAACCAGTTCTAATGATAGAGGATTTCATGCAATACTACAAATCAGTATTTAAAAAATGAACATAATCTCTTTGGAAACTGGTATTTTTAAAGCATTTAACTTACAACTGAGTGTTACTAGAGAAAACAAATGTATTTATATAAACTTTGTTATTAGCTTTGGAGGTTACAAGAATAAGACAGACATAAAACTGGCCGGCCAAACCTTTTAACGTAGGTAAGCTCCAATAAATATGGCAAAAACTGTAAATGAATCAAAATCAGTGCTTTTAGGCTGATTCTCTAGGGAAGCTCTGTCCAGATCTTAAAATTAATTTATGCTTTTACATGACTGCTGTTGCTCTACGCCACTTATCAGATGCGTTCATTACTAAAGTGAAATAAACCCTTGCCTAGCAGTTCCATATGTACAGTTGTATGCAGTTGCTGAAAATTTCTGATTTTCAAAAAAGATACACAATTGGAAGAACTTTTTCCTTTTCATTGGATATAAAAAGTGACACACGATTAGTACATTTCCCCATGTAAAATTTTTTCGCAGAACGGCAAACATCACCCTAGTTAGCAACATGACTTCTAACAAAATAAATTAATAAAATGCAGCACCTTTTAAAATAATTAATGAAAAATGTTTTTAACCAGTAACACAGCTTCATACCTTTCTTAGGAGATAACAGAACTACATCTGGATTTTATCCTAATCAACTGACATGAAGGTTAATCAACTTCTCATTTCATTTATTTTGTTTTTTAAACAAATCATAGTTTTACCCTTTCCTCAACTGGAAAGTTAAAAGCACATTCCCCATAAAAAGTTTATTTTGTCTGCTGAAAATGTATACAGGAGACTGCCAGAACTCCCTAGTGATCTTTCAGATACAAGTCTGGTAAGCTTGGAAGAGGGGACTAGACAAAAATGCAGAATGTAAAAAAATTTTTAGAAATTTAATTTGACAAATCATCAAAATCATTTCACCAAATTACAAGCTCAGAAATTCTTGCTCATATATGAAACACAGAAATGTGATTAAATAATCCTTAAAAAACATCATATAAACTGGAAATCATATGAAACACTGAAGAGGACTAGCAACAGCAGATGTTGCTATTGTGCAAAAAGGCTGGTGTACACATAACCATGTTCTGCACAGCAACGTTCAAGATACACATTTTTAATAGGCTTTCATGAATTGCTCTCGCTCTGCCATCACACTTGAAGGTCCGTTTTTAAAGAGATTAGACTACTTTTCCTGAATATGAGTCAGGTCAAAGAGAGTCCTATCTACAGCTCTTTCTAGAAAATTTAGAAACAGGAAGATTAGAGATCATAAATCAAAATCATTCACAGATTTGTGACATGCTCACACTCACTAAGATGGCTACTGACTGAAGGAAAGCAGTATACTTTCCACCTTTCTCAGATTACATCAAATTAAGACTAGTACAGTGCCCCTTAGCTGGGCAGAGCAGTTTCTTACTTCCAGCAACTGACTTTTTTTAAAAAAAAAAAAAAAAAAAAAGCTTCTGAGAGTACTCATAAGATGAGCAGCAGTGACAAAAGCAGCAGTCTATGCCAAAACACTTTGAATAATGTGAGTTAAAAATGAAAGCAAAGACACTAACTGAAAATTGCTAAAAGCTTGATTTGCTTTCATGCAAGATGCTGAAAAATATTACAATAAAAAAAGAAGAAAAACTTGTGACAGATACGAGAGTTCGAGACAGAATACAAAGCTCTAAGAAACACAGCCAAACCACTTCCTAAAGATTTCTATTCAGTGTGTTGTTAAGACTCTATCTTAGTGAAGCATATGTTAAACCAAAGAGTAAAATAACAGCCTGGGAAGTTTCCTGCAGTTTTCTGCAGCTTGTTTTCTTTAGCTGGTGAAGTGAAAAACTGCTTATTCCTATCAAGATGAGATTCCTCTAGTCCATGTGCTTCAATAGGGAAAGGTGCAGTTATGGCACTCTGGTGAGAAAATACTGTCTTTGACATCTTAAGAAAACGTAAGTGCAACTATTAATTCTATAATATCTTTGGGAAAACAGCATGGACACCAGCTGTTTATCTGGATATTGCTGATGCACATGGGTACAGAATTTACCTTAAGCTTTATCCTTCCCTGCCTTTTCCACCTCTTTAAAGTTAGGTTCTTTCTATAAACAGTTCTTATCAATTTCAATAAATTAATTTGGTGACAGAATCCAACCAAATCAACTGATCTTTGAGACAAAACTCTCACTGCCTGCTCTGCATCCACACGATATTCTTTCAAATTCACATTGTTGTACACTTTGTTGCTTCTAATCTCATTGAACTACTTTGTTACAATTTTTTTTTTAACACAGCTATACACTTAGAATTTCCATTTCTTATCATGGAAGGTCCACACACTCTCAGAATAGCATTTGACATAGGATAATGAATAGGTCGTTGAGTGAGACCAGCATACAGTGTTTCTGGAAATACTCCTCTGAGGTGTAGCCGGAAGACAAATTCAATCCCATAGTCCATCGTCTGTTAATGACATTTCCTTTAGTTCTTGAAAACACTAGATATACACACAAGTGCAACATCACTATAATAAGGCTCCACAGGTCAGAGACCTCAGTAATATTATCACTCCAAGATGATTTGAATATCTTATTATCTTGATAACTTGCTGTGTCAGGCAAATGGCTTAACACTATTAGTCTAGTTCTATAAATTTACTTGAAGTCCATAATTTTTTTAAGCTACCACTTAAAATATACACAAAGTTCCACGCTGACTCACTCAATGAACGTCTATGCCGGCACATAAATGATTCTCTTTTCCTCCTTACCTCCAGATGCTCTAAAATATAGGGAGGGTTTGTCATGCCAAGCCTCAGCATAGCTCCCTCAGGAATAGCTTCAACCAGCTTCCACAGAAGCATAGGGAGGTCTGTGCCAATGTCTCTGCCATAAGCCCCTGTGTCTTCACTGGTCAGCCATATCTCACAAACACCCTCTGTGAATAAAAGAAAGAGATAATTAACAAATCTGTTTTAGAGCTGTTTGTTTTATCATACAGCTGCTCACTCTTTTTAATGCAGTATTTCACAAGGCTATTATGCAGCCAGACTGGGTATTCAATTGCAAGGGGGAGGGAAGGAGGAGGAAGGCTTATCCCATGGGCAGCAGTGGGTTATTAAGTTCATTTTATGAGCACAAGAGTGCTACAACAATGCTGTAAATTATCACTGCTGTGGAGTGATTAACATTCACAGCCAATGACTAATTCTGTACTGCCTCTACAGCCAGTCAGTCAAGTCTAATACTCTGCTCTATTTTTTGAGCCTAATTCATCAAACACCACAAGCGACATTACCCAAGCACAGAGTTTGCATTAATGGTTGTTACTAGTAGTTAACTTATTAACTAGTAAGCTTCCAATAAGCAAAAATAGCTCTAAAGCGCAACGGAATAACTATTAAAAACTTGTATTCTTTAAATTATACAATTAGCAATGCAATATTAAGGTTGTATTGAAAAGGTTAGTGACCACTGCATGACTGAGTGATAGTGTTGGAAAACCTGTTTCCTGACAGCTAATACTTTATTTTCCATCAATCAGGGCCTTAGGAAGTAGTATATTTGATTTGTATTGTAAAGAGTAGTGACCTTGAACACTGATATTTGGTAATAATATCCTCCTGCTCAAAGAGGGGAAAGTTTGCACCACCCTTTAATAATAGTCGAAAGCAACGAGGTTTCACGCAGCCACTTCTATCAGTCTGCCCAGCTTCCACCCTTTCTGCAACGCAATCCATCTCTCCCTCCTCACTACCCCAAAGCAAGAAATAAGCCATCAAAAACAGGGTGGCTGGGAGAAAAACTCCTGTGATTCCCAGTGAGGTAAGATACCATTAACTCAGCGAAGAGCTGAATTTCTAATACTGATGATGAACCAGTAAAGAAAACATCCAAACACTAGAAGGTGCATAATTCACCAAATCACTCTTTGGACCAGCAATGTATCACAAAATGCAAATGTTTATATTACGAATACATACTTAAGATGAGGAAACCAAACATGTACACAGACTTTCATCACATAAAAAGTAATAAAAATAGAAACCCAGAAATTTTACAAAAATATAAACTCAAGATTGCCACTCTCACACTATAACAATAAAGGGGGACAAGCAGGCTATGCTGAGCATCAAAGTTAATTCTGTTTCTTCAGAAAGGTTTTCAAGGTTACTTATTATTTAGAACTAAGAATACTTAAAAATTCAAGGTAAACCAAGAAACTCATCACTTCTTAAGTTTTGCTTCAAGAATAACTTAGTGAGAGAGATGTATAATTCTGTTCTTTTAAGAAGCCTGGTTCAAAGTGTTCCTGAAGTACTGCTCTTTGGTCATCCAGCTTGCAGTCACAACTTTGTAGTCTCACGCAAACTGAGCTCCCCCGTGCCTGATCAGGTATGCAGAATTTGCTAGCAGTATAGAATCACACCTTGGATTCCACTGCAGTTGCTAATGTTTTCGGAATTCATCTCACCACAGGCAGTACCACACTATGAAACTTACTCTAGGATTTGCCGCCTGTTCTACATTTTCCTGAGATACGGAAAAAAGAAGTGAATTACATATGTTACATTTTAAAAATAAGAGAAACATAAAGGATCTAAATGACGGGTAACGTCCTGTTGTTTTTTTTATATTAGTCTCCAATAGCCATTAGAACACTGCAAAACAGAGTAACTTACTTGCTGAGTTGCTACTGAAACAGAGTAATTCTAATTTTTAAGCTTTCAATCTAAATAGTTGCATGGGGTTTGGGTTTGTTTGGTTTTTTTTTTTTTTCTCCTTTTCTTTTCTTCTTCATGAAAATGGCTAATGGAATACTGCCTCACAGTTACCAGATGAACATTGAGGAAAAAAAATAAATCACTGGCTAGGAATGGAAATAACATTCCTGTGGAAAACAACAGCGAGCCTTTAAAGCTGCATAGGTGGGGACCATCAGCCCCCTGGTGGGCTGAAACTTCAAATTAAATCACATGAAGAGGATGCAGCTGTAATAGTAAATCAGCAACAACAGGAATAACTGTCTCATCTGCTCTCCGATCAGGGTGTTGAACAACAAGCAATGGGAATAATTCATGCTGAGAGAGGCAAGGATGTAGTCTTAATATGGGGGGGATGGGGATGGACACCTGTATTTTAGGAGAAAGTTCATGTCCCAGTTTCAGGCAGACAAAATGGAATAGTGGAAGCTGCTATGAGTGCTAAGTACTTACAATTAGGTAAATCAACTCTGCACAGAACTGTGTGTGATAGAGGTTTGGTGTCAACTGTTGTTGGGCTGTCTATTCTAGCCCTTTGCATCCTGAATTTAGAAGCCTAAACTTACACTGGGTAAGAGGAAAAAACAACAGACCTTCCATTAATAAAGTATTAATAGAGTGAACCAACACTTCCTATTTTCACTTAACCCCCTTCCCCTCCAAACTCCAGCCCTATGTAGGAACCCATCTGAATCCACTGTTTAATCATGTACAGTATTTTTTTCCTTTCTTTTGCAGTAAGCCTCACTAGATCATTCACCATTCAGTTACTGGGCAATTTTGGTGCTAATAAAAGCAAGCTGATTTTCTAAACAAGAAAATTGATCCAAACTGCAGAGTTTGGATGTGCAAACTCAGAGCATTTGTTACAGTATTAAGCCAATTACCATTATACTCAAGTAATTACAAGTCTGCCTTTGGTCACAGCTCATAGCTTATTTCTCACTCTGCCATCACTATCCAGCACAAAAGAGTAGCCTCAGCAGCTGGCTTCTGATCTGTGCTCTGCTGTAATTGGAGATGACTGAGAATGAAATACATTGGAAAAAGAAAAGGTTCCAAGTAAACGAAGGAGGTTCTGAGTCTATTCCTTCTCCGATGTCTCAATATACAGAATACTCATTGGAGATTATCTAACATGGGTTTTAACTTCATTTTTGTGGGGTAGTCTAAACAATCCTTGTCATAAAGAAGACAAGAAATCCTACAGTTTTCACTTTTATGAGAGATGTGCATTTCTGTTTTAGAGACCACTTGAAATGATTCATTTCCTTAATAAAAAATTTCTAGCATTTTTTATTTCGCTTTATTTTCATGCCACTGTTGTAAACACTGTTTTCAGTGGTAGCACACATCTTTTCAATTGAAGGGAAATCTATTCCATTTGAAAAATTAATTTACGTCAATCTACAAAAATGTCTGAAGATGTTAAAATATCAGACACTAATCCCGCTGAAAATCTCCTATTTGCTAACCTGCTGTACTTTGTACAAATGAAATTCAGTCACACAATCCCTTACATTTTTCTTCTCCTTCCCTTCTTCTCGTTCTTCTCTTTCCTGTGAGATTTTCTAATGAGAACAGGAGTGGCTTCTCCAGCAGCACAATTCTCTGCAGTCTGCCTCAGTGGGAGACCCCTGATGCTGACCTTCTCAGTAGCCCACATATGCTTATCAATAAGATAAGCCTTCACCTCCTTGCTATTCCTTCTCCAATGGTGAATTCTTACAGCAGCTGCAGTGCTGTACAGACCACAGAAATAACTCTCCCACTGCACCACAGAAACCTGAAAGACCATCTGCAAAGGGGAGGTCTGACTTAAGTGTTTGTCAAAAATTGCCTGCAGACATGAGGATAATCAATCTGACCCTGCCATTCCTGATCACACCCTTAGAATTAAAAAAAATCATAGCCAAAGACAGAGAGAAAGGCTTGGAAAAATTAAATTCACTTTAAATGTGCTCATTGTTCAGAATGAGCTTACCCTACGTAAATTTATTTTCTCTGCAATTATTTGAGCTTCCCCTTGTTTATTCAGCATGGATTTTACAGGCACTATTTACATACTTGATGCAGTGCATGTGTTAGATTACTTTGTTGAATCAGTGCCTTAACTGAGAAACTGTGAAGACATCTGTGTACATACCATATCACTGTATCAACCTGAATATTATGCAAGTTTAAACAGAAACTGAGATTTGGTGGAATCAAATTCCTCCTATACTTCTGAAGTACTCTGCAAGCATTGAGTCACCATTCAAGAGTCCAGGCCTCCTCTTAGACAGTCAGTTCACCCAGATGGATCACCACTGAAAGATCCCATTGCAGGGACTTCCTGAAAGAGTAAATCAAGCTGGGAGCAACTCACTGGTGCTAATGGAGGTTTGGAAGGATTAGTTTCCAGTTCACCAAGAAATCCCTATTTGATCTGTATAGGCTTCCAGAGGAGAGAGAGAATGGAGTTACACACAATCCTGTAAAAACGCACCCCATCCCAGACTCAAAAAGTAACTCACACCTAACTGTCACAATTAGAAACTGCAGGATATCTGGCAAGCAGATGACGAAAAAAGTGGACTGAAGAAAAAAGACAGTTCTAGGTACGAGCTGGTGAAAGAGGCAAGCTGTCAGGCTGTGATCTAAAGGATCAATGTTTTTTCTGTACTTTGGAAAGTGTGGGTCAGCTTATGATTCAGCAATATATCATTCAGATGAACGCAGTACTGCAGCTCTGCTCACAACATACTACATACAAACTGGTCCCATCACAGTCTCATTTTTACTTTGAGGGACAAAGCTCTAGATAAGTGTCTCATAGCCTGACTTTCTAGAGGATCTTTATTATGCCCAAACATATTTCCTCTTTTCAAAAGCTCTCTTTTTTTACCCTTCTGGACAGTCTTAAGGAAGTAAAAGATGATTGTCCCCTCCTGTTTTGTTAATGCTTGCCACGAATAGTAGGAACAAGATCTGAATGGCACCATGAATGTTGGCTGACCTACTGGAATGCAACGCTTGGAGAAATTACTAGATCCCCAAAACTCCTGTTAAAAGAGAAAGCCTAGCAAAAGGATGACTGGCTTAACCAACTCTTCACAACACAGGAGGAAGCAATGGCTGTTCAAGTGGCCAGGAAAGTCTGTTCAGCATTAGTGCACCTCAAAATAAGGACCAGAAAAATACTTCTCTGAATTTTCACTATTAGAGTCATAATCAATAGTTTTTAAATATCTCTTTAATAGCATAAATTGCTTTGAAGCATTTATTAGTATTACATAAAGACATGCTACACACAGTGACTTAATTTAAAAGCCTGAACAAATTCCATTTTATGTGGTCATCAGGAAAGCCAAAAGATAAAGACAATTCTGTACACACGGTGAAAATTTCTTTTTGTGAGATCACAGAACAGCTAAGGTTGCAAGGGACCTCTGGAGGTCATCTAATCCAATCTCCTGCTCAAATCAGGACCGATTAGACGAGATTGCTCAGGCCCTTGTGCAGCTGTGTTTTGAATATTTCCAAGGACAGAAATACCACAGCCACTTTGGGTAATCTGTTCCAATATTTGACCACCTGCAGGGTAAAATATTTTTTCTTACACCTAATTGCAATTTCCTGTGTTCCAACTTGTCCTGTTACCTCTCATCCTATCTCGGCAAGACCTGTCTGACTACAAGGCAGTCCGGCTCTGCCTTCTCTATACCCTCCCATTAGGCAGTCGTAGACAGCAACAAGATCTCCTCCTAGCTTTGTTTTCAAAAGCTCAACAAATCCATTTCTTGTATGTCATGTGCTCCATCCTCCTAATCATTTCAGTGGCCCCCTGCTGAATTGCTCCAGTACGTCAGTAAGCCTTGTCCTGGGGTGCCCAGAATTAGACAGAGCACTCTCCCCATGAGGTCTCATAATTGCCAAACACAAGGCACTAGTCACTCCCCTGGGCCTGCCGCTGCATTCTTGCTAACAGCGTCTAGGACGCAGCTGATAACTGCAAAGGGGTTTCACTGCTGACTCATGTTCATCAGCTTGCCCAGAGGAACTCCAAAGTCTGCAAAGCTGCTTTCCAGCTGGTCAGCTCTCCACATCCATACTGCAGCAGGGTGTTATTTTGTCCTGGATTCAGGAAATTTTACTTGCCTTTGCTGAACTTCATGAAGTTACTGTCAGTCCATTTCTCCAGACGGTTGAGGTCCCTTGCAATATTAGCGCTACCCTCCAGCCAGTCTACTATTCCCCGAATTTGGTATCATCTCCCAAATTGCTCAAAATGCACTCTGTCTCACTGTCCACATTGTTAATAAAGACATGAAATACTGGCCCCAGTATCAATCCCTGCAAAACACCATTAGTATCCATCAGGTAGACTTTATACCGTAGATCACCACCCTGTGAGCCTGGCAGTCTAACCAATTCTTTCAGCCACCTTACCATCCACTTATCCAGTCCATATCTCACCAATCTAAGAATACTATGGGAGACTATACTGAAGACCTAGCTAAATCCAAGGTAAAAAAAAAAACCCAAAACAAAACAGACCCCCCCCCCAAAAAAAACCCACCT
>NW_009209326.1:0-19404 GCF_000690835.1 Fulmarus glacialis
GCGCCCGCAGCTGGCGCTGGCGATTGAAACGGGGGGCAAGCTGAACGGGCAGAGGCCGCCGGGCCTCGTGGGGGTCTTTGTTAAGTGGTTTGTTTCCCCCTCGAAGCAGGCTGCAGGCACAGCACGGGCATGGGACACGCACGCCCGCTGAGCATGCCCCCGCCGTGGCTCCGCCCCCCGACCCTGCGGCTCCTGGGGCTGTGACGGCCCGCAGGCCTGAAGGGACAAATCGCACCGCAGGCAAAAGACGGAGCAAGAACTAACAAGCCAGCCCTGTGCCGGATGGACGGGTGGGCTGAGATGACACGGAGGAATATTTGAAGTACTCTATTAAAAGAATCCGCCAATATAAAACGGAATGAAAAATGCTGTGGCATGAAAATACTTTGCTTGCTCAGAAAATAACTACTTCCCAGACTTCAAATACATTAGCCAACAAAAGAAACACAGTCAAACTGCTCGGCAGGCTTGTGCTGTTCCATAAATACTTAAATCTTTAGCTACCAAAAATTTGGGTAGCTGATGATATGTTAAAAAGTTAAAACGTAAAGAAAAATGAACTTGCATCTTTCTGTTCCAGTTGTATAGCTTAAATTGTTGGGTGCCTAAGAAACCCAAGTGTCAATTGCATTTGCGTAGGCAACATAACCAAATAGCTGCACTGTGACACCTGACAAAACAGCCTCCGTGAATGTGAGTGATTACTGTTACTGAATGCCAACAGAAGATAAAGAATAACAGAAACTGTTTGCTTTGAAAAGTAATTTGCTGGTGTTATTACTCCTCAGTTATCAGCTGAGATTTATGAACTGCCAGGAAACCCCTTAGATTACTGTTTGTAAGTCACTGGGTTTAGTGGTCTCGGTAATCCAATTTTGTTTAGTTTTCAAGCACTTTGGGAACTGCTTGATAAAATTTGTACATACATCAGAGTTGATGCATATACCATTAAGTCCTTTTTTTGCATGCAGAAGTCTAGAAGGTTCCTGCCAGGGAAGGGGGGCACGTGCAGTGTGTACCCCTACGTGAAGAACACCTAACCCAAAAGCATACACACAGCATCTTGAGCTATATTGTAGTCAATTAGCTATTCAGCTACCAAAATAAACTCTTCCAAAAACTTTGTCTCACTTGACCTTATCCTAATATTTGCCAGAGGTAGAGATCTGTTTCCTGAGAATCTCCCTCCTTCCATTTATGACAATAGAATCGGGTCAAATTGACCCCCGTGTTTTTATTCCTCACTATTAATTAACTTTGGAACTAGTATTAAATCTCATTAACCAGGACAGTGATTCTTCTGTTTGTTGCATTTGCTGTGATGAAGATGAGCCTTCTATGTTTTGCCTGGAGCTCAGCTAATTTAGTCTAATGTCATTTTAAATAGTCTACAGTAAATAAAAGAGGCAAATATTTTGGGAAAACTGAAATTCATTTTTCAAAAGCAAGAATCTCTGAATAATCCTGAGAAATTGCCCGCATCGGTGTAACTCTCCATCTCAAACTGCAGACCTGTGAGTTTAAATGTGTTGAATGCCAGACTCCTAGAAATAGTATCTTGTGGTATTGCAGGATTTTATTTATGTTTTTTTTATGCAACTATAAGAATGCTCTACTATAAAAAGGTCCACACAGCGTCACAGGCTGCTTTTCTAGGAGATAGCAATTGTATTCTTACTTCCCTCAAACTACATAGTACTAATGGCATAGAAAACCTACTTTTTTTTACGATTTTTAGTTTACAATGGCATCCTTTCTACCACCAGCTATTAAGACTTACAGTACAAATTAAAGAGGAAAAGATAATGGCAGACCAGCAGGCTGGTTGTCACTAGAGACGCTGGTGGTAGAGGGCAGCTCTGGACAACTTTAAGGTTCACCATAGATTAACCATGTGATTAATCTAATTCATAATCGTAGTAATCATCATCTGTGTTTACTCCAATGCTGGAGGCCTCATTGGGTTTCATTTTCTTTCTGTCCTCTTTGCCCCTTTCCGTGGAAGACAGATTATCTTCACACTGCTGCAGAATCTTTTTGGAAGACATCCAACTCTCTCCTCGGCTTTCTGCCGGCGCCGCGCACTGTCCTCCCCTGACATCCGTTCCTTTGGCCACCAGCGCTCTTCTGGTTCGGAGAAGGTCACAGGTGCAGTTCCAAGGGTTTCCATCTAAATACAGATGACGGAGACGAGGTAAATACTCTAAGACTTTGCGATCCAAGGCAGATATCTTGTTGTTCCGTAAATTTAGAACCTGAAGCTGTTTCAAGTCCTTCAGCTCTTGTTCTCCAACATCTTCTATGTCATTTCCCTTTAGATCCAATCTAGCAAGGGTGTCTGGAAGTCTGGATAAAAATAAAACAACACAAATGTGTTATGTTCATCCTATTGATTCTGTTTAAGTGGTATTTGGTGGTGGGTATTTGCCCAGGCACATCTGACATATTAAATAAAACTATCACTAACAAAAATGCTATCTTCTGCAAAAAAGATGCGGTCCTGAAATTTTCATGTCTTTTTTTTTTTGAGTTATAGGAATACTGTCTATGCACACATGAACCGTTTTCTGTAATTATTGCAGTTCTGACCTGTACTGACTGTGTTTCTGCAACTGAACTAAACAGCAATTTTAGTCCTACTGTACTATGAAGAAAGTTATATGTTCAATTGAATGTCAAGCTTAAAAATGCATTTTGTAGTCTTTAATGCCGTAAGTATGCCAATGACCAAATTATAGCAACATTAAAGACCAAAAGTTTAGGGAAACTTGGCAACACTGTTCTTTCAAGTCCTTCTTCTCTATCACCTCTTGGGGCAACCTGTTCCAGTGTTTCACGACCCAAATGAAGTGGATTATTTTCTTCTCAGAAGAAAACAAAAGAAGCTTTCTTTCTCCTCATTCCTCCTGAATAACTGCTAAGACCCCTTAACTGTGGCACATTAACTATATTTTTTAGCCTTTGACACTGGTGACTGAGTTCTCAGATAACTGAGAAGTAATCTCAGTTGTAAGAGTGTTACTTAGAAGTAATACTTTTATTTCTGTATATCCATGTGTACCTGGTGATCAGCAGACAATTAAATTAAATACATAAATTTTACATCTTGTCATTTTTTTCCCTCTTTTATGTTTACAGCCTCCCTTTGAAAGCTATATTCATTGCTGAGTTGTAAATAAGAGTCCCCAATATCTCCTTAAAAGCTGTACTGTTTAAAGGCTAATAGAGAACTTCTTCCTGTTAATTCTCTTGACTACGAAGGTTGTAAAATAAGATGGATTAGATAATACTAAAGTAACTAGAAAGCATTAAACATTCCTGTCAAGCTAGACTGAAATCAAATATTTATACACCATTAAATCACTTTCTGATTATAAAGCTGCTGCCAAAGAGATTAAAATGCTAAAGGACTTGATGCTAAACGAATTGAAATTTTACTGCATTATTTATTTGGGCTAGTTAAACCTGTCCACAAGCCATAAAAATAAAATTTAATAGTGCAGTTGTGTTGAAGAAGTTGATGTTAATAGAACTGCTTCGCTATTTTTATGCCATCTTATTGCACAGCTTTTTAAAATAATAAAATTGCCACTTTGTATCAGACCAGCCTCCATTTGGCTTAATATGCCATCTCTGATAATGGCCAGGACCAACACACAGATGAATGTGAGAGAACCTGTAAGCAGGGCATTAACGAACACAGTGTGCCCAAGGGATGTTTATTCTGTGCTCCTTTGACTAGAATTTTGCTTATAGCCTGAAGCCGGAGAGCTTATACGCATTCCAAATACTTCGTAATGTGTGAATTTAATGAAGTTGGGAATGCTAATATCCACTGAACAAGCACATTCTTTTTGATCAGACTCAGCTCCTGAAATCTTAATATTTTAGCAATAATAAACTCAGTGTGGGTTGGTAGAAACATCAGCTTTAAAATTGCTGTCTTTCCTTTTTATTGAATGCTCTATTAATTTTGTGTTATGGGAGAAGATAAATCTAAGCAGTAGTATAACTTCTCTGTAATCATTCTGTTATATTCTCCTAGCAGGTTCCTCTTATTTGTGTGCTAATTACACTAAGTAGTCTCACTTAGTGAGGGAGAGATGTGAAATGAGTAGATTCAGTGGGGGCCACAGATCTAATAAAAACAGCTCTACTTCTATGCTAAGACTACTTACGAGAGTGCTAATTAGTGCTAGGTATGGCAGTGGGTTTATGGTATGGATAGACTTCTACCATGACTGGGTCTGAATGCAAATTTTTTTCCAGTTTGGCACTCATTCTCATAATGTAAGGAAGGAGAGATGACACCTGGGAACCAGCTGTCCTCAGATTCACTTGCCTCAGCGGAATAGAAATGAGGAGATTCTGTTCCAGTGCCAGATTCGAAAGCTGCGCACAGTGCTGAAGAGCTCCTGCCTCAAACATGCTAACAGCGTTGTTGTCAAGAAACAAGTGCTTGAGGTCTTGTAGTCCTTGGAAGTCCTGCGCTGTCACCCTTTGAATCAGGTTATTGCTGCAGTCGAGCTTCTGCAATCTGCCGGGCAGCCTGAGTGGCATGGTGTGGAGCTGGTTCTTAGACAGCTCCAGTGTTGTTAAGTTAGGAAGAAGCTGGGCACCATCTACTGATGTTAGCTGATTTTCTGACAGGAAGAACTCAGACAGGTTTTCTAGGTGTTTCATGTCTCGAAGTCTTATTGTTTTGAGTTGATTTTTCTCTAATTTTAGTGACAGCAGAGATTTAGGTAGGTCAAGAGGCACTTTTGTCAGAAAGTTGCCACTTAAACTGAGAAACTGTAGATTTTGGAAAGATGCAAAGAAGTTGGTTGGGAACAAGTTCAGTTTATTATCAGCCATGCTCAGATACTTCAGCCTGGGAAGCTTAAGTGGTGCAGACACAGATTCCATGTTGTTGCCATCCAGAATCAGACTCTGTAAATTGCAAAGGGAAGAAAATGCACTCGGAGGCAGAGTTGCAATGAAGTTGTTCCGAATATCGAGCACTCTTAGTTTCATCAAACCTTCAAAATCAGACGCATGCAGAGTGTTGATGGAGTTATCAGCGAGTTTTAAAATTTCAAGGCCAGATGGAAGGAAGGTAGGTATTTGTGTTAGCTGATTTTTGTAGAGTTCCAGGGACTTCAAGGTGCTCAGAGCTTTGAAAGTGTTGTTTTCTATTGATTCTGTGCCACTGCACGACAGGACCAGCTCTTCAAGGGCTGACATTCTCCTGAAGTCAGTAATCTTAAAGAGAAAAAAATAATTCATATGATAGTACACCATCTATTTATGGATCTCTTCACTGGTTACTTCTTCTGGATGCTCTCACAATTGCTAATATATATCAGGAAACTACATATTTAGAATGAGAAACTAAGAGAAATGGTAATGATAGAGGTGTTACTATAGGTACCTGCGGTTTGCCAGTATTTACTTACATTTCTATAATTTTGTTGTTTATCGCCATATTGTGTCTGGTTTTGAGCAAACACACAGGTTTGAAGAAGGAATATTCCTTTTATTTCTGCCTGGTGGATAGCCTATGTAAAATGGAGAGCTAATATCACCAGTGGCAGAAATCTTTGCAGAGAGTAGATGGTTGTTAATGTTCACTGCGCCCAACGGAGCTTGCGGGAGCAGTTTTGAGTTCATCATGCAGCCGTTTCCGTATATCAGCAGTATTGGCACTGCAGCGTGTATTCCCCAGAGGAAGTACACATAGATATCATCACATCTCCCTGCTATAAAGTTTTGGCAGGAAACTAAAATCCGACGCTTGTGTTTCTTCTCTGCCCCCACTATCTCTCCTTTTCTTTAAAGTAAAAAACTCGCATATTAAGATGACCAAACCAAAAGCGTCAGATCAGCTTGGTCTGAAAATCACCTCTGCGGAACAGATTGCCTTTACAGGAACTTAGTTTTTGTTAGTTGGCAATAAACAGATGCTTTGCAGTGGTAAATGGAACTTAGATGTTGACTGTGACTATAATATACAGAGGCATACTAATTGTTTCATTATTTTTCTGCTCTGATGGAACCTGTTTATTTACAAAGCTTGCCACCTTGTGTCTCAAGTTAAGAAGCAAACTTAAGTGAATCTGGCAGTTTCCTCCAAGCTGAGATATGAGGAAGCATGCAATGAGGGTGAACCCGGGAGTTGTCCAAGCACACCAGTTGCTTAAACAGTAGTTTTCTGAAATTATCAGAGATGCTGCCCAGGTGCTTGATTTTTAAAAATTCATTTATGTGGGAATCACAGAAAGCTCAGAGCAAGATGAGCAGAGAGGGTGGGAAGGAGTGTCCTCATCCATGGGGGAGGTGGGAAGGAGTGTCCTCATCCATGGGGGAGGTGGGAAGGAGTGTCCTCATCCATTTTCCCTTCCCATGTCCAATAAACATCTCACTACAGGTCTCAGGAGTACCACATCAGTAAGAGATGTTAAACTAACACTATAGTCTTCATGCTATTTCCCCCAGGGCTTAGCAGCTACCAGCACATTTTACTCTCATTGAGAGAAGCTGTAAAACATGTTCTACAGCATAACCCCTCATCCCAGTCAGGAATCTCCACAGAAGGCAGTACAAGTCCTTTTGCAGCGCAGGTACTGGGTAGTAATTTTGTTCTATGATCTTGGTTGAATACATTTGGCTATCATACTTGCATATGTGAAATCAGCTTATAAAGGTGACTGTTAAAAGATTCCTTCCACCTTCATTTATCCAACTCTTGCATGTTTTTGGGTTGTATCTCTTTACCTTAGCTACAAACTCTGCATTTTAACTTCCGTTAAAATTAGAGCCCACACAGCTCTGAAAGAAGAGTCAGATTTCATTTTGTTTTGGTATCCTTCGTTGTCACTACCTTCTGATTACATTTATTCAGTCTTTTAAAGTCATTTCCGAGCATTGCAAAATTTGATGCAGTTAGTGAGAAAGTATAGATATGGAACCTCTATTGATGCAGGTTTCTCCATCAATTACATTTAAGTTCAATGAGGGAATGTACCTCCATAAGAAATATTATATTCTCAACAAAGTTGAGACAAATAACAAAGTTGTCCATTTTCTATTTTTTCTATAAATGCAGTTTTGTAATATATATATATTGCTATATAGCAATTACAGAATTGCATGTCCAGTTTTGGTCACGATTAGGAGGCTAATCTTGCAAAGCTTTACCATGAGAAGTCCCATAGGAATGAACTGCATTGCTCAAGAGCAGAAAAACATAGTCATATGTAAGTGATAAAACAGTCTTAAGGAAATTGAAACAAATGTGAACCTTCATAAGTTCAACACATTTTCTCCTATAAGTTCAAAAGCAGTATTTCCTGCTTTTCCTCAGTTGATTGCTGCATGTCTCTAAGAGGCTTAATTTTCATCTTATTAAGAGACGGAGAGCTACGTGAAGGTCAATGTACAGACATTCATTCTGTAATGATGTTAGGCTTCTTAATGTGGATTATTGTAATTTCTGTTTTCCACCTATTTGGTGTGCTTTGCCAGGCTTTGTGACGGTGCTGTTTTGAGACTTAAACATTTATCCATGCTGTTACAAACCACCTAGTCTTTCCAATATGAATCAAGACATATTTGAAAGCCTATCAGCTCTCTTTTTACTACAAAGTGATGTTTTATTCTCTAACTGGACTGTCTGTAAAGTGATACTAATACAGTTTTACATTTTAAAAAGTAGATCTCCTGAAAATGGATATAAGATGCTGTTATTTTAATAGAAACATTTTAATAATTTTGTCATTTTTTAATGACATTTTTTTTGCTTTTAGAATTTTTGTGAACTGGGATTTGTTATAAGCAGTTTCTTAAACCAGTGCCCTATTGTGGGGGCCAGATAAACAATTTTCTTTTAGCAGATAAAACCCCACATATTAATATAGTTAGAAATAAACTAAATCTTAAAGTGAGAGTAAACAGGTTATAGTTGGCCTTCAAATCAAGGAGGAGGCAGAAATTATTGAAAAAAAGATGCTAAAAATAATCTAGTTTTGTTATTATGAAGTCGGTTTATAACAAACCCCAGTTTGTAAAAATACCAAAAGCAAAAATCCCAGCCAGTGTTTTCAATGATGATCAACCCTGTCAGAACAAATACAAAGTTGATCTGGGTAAAAAAGATCTACCTTTTTTTCTTGTTTTTCTTCAAAACATACTGTATTTAGCATACAAACTTATCTTCTTTTCTTTTTCATTTCTTTACAATTTTAATAATAACCAATGCAAAGTAATGTCCAAAAGTAACTGGTGCTCTGTTTGAAACAATATTTGTTTATTCTTCTGAGGCGGCTAATTGCCAAACCATAGTATATATGAATGCTTACATATAAAAGTCTCTTGGAGGTCAGCTGTGGAAAGTCTAGGCTTCCATTCAACTTCTTTTTGAAAATACGTTATTTTCTCTAAGATTAGGTAAATGAAGAACTTTAAAAAACAAAACCCAAAAAACCCCTATAAAGTTCTTTTAGTGTTTCCAGACATGTACTTCACAAGCAGAAATCAAAACTTGATTCTACAAGCACTATGATATGTGCCAGTGGAATTGCTCAGCTGTGTAAAATTAAGCACATGTATTGATGATGTCAAGACCTCAGAAGCATAATCTGTTGCACAGAGAGAAAAGTGAAAAATTTATTCACAGACCCAGTCTAATCTTAAGGAAAGAATCTACATAACTACAGGCAGGTAGCATGAAAGGACTTACTTCCTTTCAGTGCAAAGTCAGTAGTAGAAGTAAGGCATACTGATCGCTCAGTTGAATTAATGTATAAAGTGAAAAACTGTCTCCTTAGATGGTTTCACACAGTTTGTTCTGACCAGTCATAAAACATTTATTCCACTACTCTATTCACTTGTATCCAACATTTAAATGCTTTATAACACCTGTCTTTTGCTCTAGTCAGAACCCAAGGCCACTTTACTAGTTACTGAGGAGTACTTGACAGGTATTGGCACTAGCCTAAGAAAGGAAAAATGGCTCATCTTCCTTATCTTGGAAAGAAAATAGTCAGGGGTTTTTTGCACAGAAAATGTATTTCCTAATAAAGAATTCATTTGACAGATCTTTTGTTTAAAACTAGAGCACATCAATATAGCTAAATCACACCAATGAACTTTGACTCCTGCAGATATGGGAGCTAAAACAAGAAAACTGAGAGGTATTAGTAGCGGCTAAAAGAGAAGTAAACTCTTTCTCATGGTAAATTGTAAAATTACTGACTATTTCTCAGTGGGCAGCAGGTATCCCAGATGCTGCTCTAAGCTGCCTTCTAGCCTATTTCGTTCAAGCCTGAGAGCAAAATCAAAGATGCATTTCAGAGCAGTTAAAGTTACATTATTTGCAAGAGGACACCATATTTGAGAGAAAATGTATCTCTTTTGAATCAAACATTTCTTATTATTTGTAGTAAATTGATACACAGCAAGCACGTATAATACAGGTGGTTGTATTTCCCTCATGCCTATCTATAGAAGTTGAATTTATTAAATAAATATATTACAGTGTAGGAAACAGAGATGCACTGTTCCAGAGTGCAGTGCAAAATGAGCATAAACTGATCATGCCTTTAATGATGTGATCCAGTGATGCCCCAAGAAACCCAGAATAAACTTTTTTAATAACACAAATAGCTGGCAGCTTCAGTTAGAAGCTGCTATTGTTTATATGAGTTATGAGATAGATTATTGCTTTTAGAAACATCTCATGCTCTGCCTTAGACTCTAACTTAACTTACTCCCTCCGCCACAGCAGTTGTACCTGAAACTTGCAACTCAAGAAGGGGAAAAGAACTTCAGTTTCACTCATAAGGGAAATGATTCTAGCTACATAAAACCTCTCAATTTACTGTGAAAAAGTATTATATTGTATCAAAAGTAGCAAAAGCTTTTAAAAAGTTAAAAAATTACTCTGGAAGTCAATAGTTGTTTGGCTCCTAGTTGTAAATTACTATTTCTGGAGTTGTATACAAAATACCGTTGTGGCAGCATGAACTGGTGCTCAGAGACTGCAGGATAATGAAAACAGTATAGGAATATATTTACATATCCTTAAAAAGTAAGGAAAAATAAAACCAGATCTGGCAGCATTTCATCAGTTTTGAGAATGTGGAGTAAGATTCTACCTTCACTTGAAAGCCACCACCATCTGGGAAGCACAACTTTCAGTTACAGTGCACTACAGAAAGTATTTTTACTGGATTTTTTCCTACCTGGAGTTGTTTAATTTTGCTGTGACTGATGTAGAGTTTCCTGGTGGTAAAAGGAATCTCTCTGGGGATCTCCGTAGCTCTGTAGCATTGCACTGACTGGGCAGGGTCACAGCTGCATCTTCTTGGGCAAGTGGTACTTAGACCACTGTGAAAAGAAAAGACGACGACTAAAAGGTAAGATAAATACATCTTCCAAAACAGGAGCTCTGAAATTGTCTCAGCAACATACAGCTTGAATTAAGCACCGAAGTCCTTTTATACCATGAAATCTGATAAAAGGATATTATGACTGTGTATTTTATCCCAGTGAAAAAACAGCAAAAACAATACCGTAATTTGCCTGGGTTAAAATGTTGGCAGGCATTACAAAGAGTGAGAAACTTAAACAGTGATAAGGTGCCTTTACATTTGTAGGTATGTGAAATTAGTGTTATTTATTACCTGACATCTAATCTGCAAACATCCATATTATCTCCAGTTTCCTAGTTTAGTTAAATGTGACACCACAGAATTAGTGGAGAAAAGATAAAGAGCTGTTTTATAGTGGGGCTGTAAAACCTTTGTATCTTCTGTGACCCAGTATTAGAAACAGCAAAAACACAACTGCAGCCAACACCAAAGCTTTTTCACTCTTCCTTTTGCATTATTCAGACCCCCAAAACCTGCCAAAACTCAAGCAGCTATTATTTTAAAGCTGAAATATTCTATTCACTTTCTGAATATCTGTGGTACAGCTGAGTGCTGCTGGTTGGTACATATTTTTTAAAGATTGGACAAAAATCTAAGTTACCTGTGTTTCTGTAATTCCCATAAATCAAGGTTTAATTATTCTTGTATTTGAAAATTACAAATGTGAAATGCTTGAAAGCATTTAGTATAAATCAAGTGGTAGACGATCAATAAGACCTATTTAGCCCATGACAGATGGAGAACACTAAGGTTCCCCTCAGAGTTTTCTCTCTACTTATTAGTGCTTCTCTCACGTATCTACTAGCTGTGCCAGCTAGAGGTGTAAAGTTCTGAAAGGCTTACAGTTTGGCTTGTGATCATTTTACGAACTTTCTATGCATTGTTTTTTTCCTTTGTACTCAGCAATTTACAACAAAACCAGTGTACTTAGGAAACCTTTGTATCTTATCATACTGATCTGCTTTGCACTGTTACCTGCTTCCTTCCATCCTCTCTGCCATATTTTCAGTAGTAGCTAATCCCATTCCTTGAATGCAGAACTAGGCCAGTTATTTTTCCAAGCAGAAGATGATGTCAAGTTGATTTGACAAATGGATAACTGAACTGGGGACTGTCCTTGATGGGAATGCCTATTGGATGCAGTTGGGTTTACACTGGACAATTGCCATATTCCCTCCTGGAGATCCTTCTGTCTCCTTAATCCCCTACGTTCAATTACGGAACTGCAACCCAGCATCTGCTAAACTAAACAGCAAGAGCAGAAACCTTTTCCTAAAACAGCCTGTCAAATTGGCATGTTTAACAAGCCACACAGAAAAATCCTGCCTGATTTATGCCATAGTGATTAACTGAGCAAAAATGAGTGGGTGACCAGGATTAGCAATGGTGCTTTAAAAAAAATATTTTAACGAATCTTGATCTAGGGTTTGCACCTGGTTTGTGGTTTCGCTTTTCTTTTTTTCTAAAAGAGTCAAAGTACCCAGGCAAAAGTGTAAAACCTTTCTGCAAACTGACAGCTATTTGTGTTACATTTTAGCATGCCCTGGAATAGTCTTTGATCCCGGTCTTCCACTGAGCTCACTAAGACAATAATGCTCAGGATTTTATGTAGGTATTTGTGTTCTCAAAAATATCATCAAAAAGCAAATGCTTTTTGCTCAAGGAGGGTCAAAAGAAATGCAGATCAAACCCTACGGTTTGCAGTTTAGAGCTCTGGAATACTGCCAAGTCAGTCTGAGAACCATATATTGCATCCTTCCCTATTTTGTAAATTGTAAGTCACTAAGCAGATGTTAGAATTCACAGCTGTAGTTACAAGGTAACGCCAGAGTAAGGTGCAATATTCTTGGCTTTTCACATTTTTAAGTAATATCTATACCCTTGATCTTTTCAAACTAATGAAAGGAAACTTTATTGGTTTTATAGTTCATTTATGTGATATTAATAACAATGATTTAATCAAGAATTATATTATGTATCTATTAATTTCTGCTTTCAGCAGCTAGGTATTTTAAAGTGATAGCTATGAAAGATGATCCTATTATATCTGTTTTGTACAAATTCTGACATGCATCCACCAGAGCCGACACCTTTGCTTTTGCACAAAACTATGACGTGTGGGTTTTTTACTGGTTCGAGGAGACCTAATGGCAACAGAACCGACAAAGAGTCACAGGACTGTATGAGCGTAAGCCTAGCGGGAATATGTGAGCTACGCAAAAAAAAAAGGTGAGTAAACATTCCAGGATCTCCATTGTGGAAGCAGCATTGCTGGCCCTTGAGTTGCACAGCTTCGCAGGGGAATGTTAAGAAAGTCAATCGCTGGTGGCCATTTCCTGCCAGCAGTTTTTATGTAAACTCTCCACACTTTTCAATGGGGATTCCTGTGTGGGACTAATGGCATGATATTCCCCTCCGTCATTTCTCTGTCAGAAAGAATGAAAGATGACACCTGTAACCAAAGGTAAACACTTCAGATCAAAACCTGCTAAACCCAAAGTCCGTGTCAGAATCTTTTGTGTTGTTGGCATTTAATATGGACATTGGTTATAGAGTATTATGGCAAAGTAGTAGAATATATTGGACAAATTTGGATAAAACATGAGCTTGACTTGATGGAAATTAGAAGATCTTTCAGGATTGCTGCTTTTATTTCAGATCTGAAGAAGGGCTTATAAAGGCCTATAAAGTTTGGGGTTTTTTTCCAAATATATCAGTTAGTCTAATGAAAATATTATCTTTTTGTACAAGCCTTGCCTCATACAAGGTTTCAGCATCTACAGTACTGGTGTTTGGGCCTTTTCTTTCTTCACCAAAGTCAGAGGTTTGACAAAAGCACACATAGTATGTCAGACATAATTTTTTAACCTAGGATTACATTTAGAAAATCACAAAAAAGTAAGATGACATTAAAATTAGAAGAATGAGTCTGCAAAACTCTAGTTACGGAGCATTTAGAAATGTCTGAGTTAAGACAGCCCATAAAACCTGAAGGTGGATCCCCTGTAACGTACATGGTAGCACAGATCACACAGGAGAAGATGCAGTCTTATCACAAAAAACATGGAGAAGCTGAACTCTTACAGTCGGGGAAGGCTCTTACAGTCTTCCCTTACAGTCTGAACTCTTACAGTCTTCCCTGTCTATGGGAAGGACAAATTGCAGGACAAGATCAGCTTAGGGCCTGCAGGGGGCATGGGTAGGAGTTTGGTCCCTGAGGGATGTCACAAGCACAAGCAGTTTGGCAACTACGAGCTGCTAAGTGATGGCGTATGCTCTAAAGAATCCTTGGCATATTTAGCTGCCATATGCTATCAAGTGCCTGCCACTGAGTACGTGTGAATTTATAATTATTTTTTGCTGGAGGTTTTTAACTTGGATTTGGATCAGTTTTTCATAGAGATAACAAATGGCATTTGTCTGCTGCAAAGGTTACCTCCAATCAAGCACTTCTCTCCAGGGTGGATCGGGCTGCTAAGGGAAACAATCATAACGTTCTTTTTAAAAACATTATGCGTCCCTTAATCATCTGCTGAGTAATATGAACTGCTTTACAGAAATGTTTCTTAAAAAAAGAGCCTCAGAGGGTTACACTGAATCAAGAACGTCAGCCTAGGTGCATTGTAGGCAAATTAATGATATCTCATTAAGATAAGGATTATGAACTTATCAAAAGTGATTTTGTGTTTTATTCCTACAAAATAAAACTGCAAGTAGAGCTTCACAAAAACAGAGGCCTGTCTGAAAATGATGTCTCAATCTTCTCCATAAGCCAAGAATTTTGTGGAGATATTTTTTATCCACTTTCATAGTATGTGGAGAACATGCTTTCTGACTCCAGGCAAGGTCATCTTCATACAGTGGAAACAGTTGCTGGATGACTTAAAGCAGATTTTTCCTCTGCACAGTAAGTAAGCTAGGTTTCCTTTTCTTCCTCCACGCTTGCTACGTAGAGGAGATGAAAGTGATAACCCCTTAGGAATTTCTCACAATTCACCTGTCTGTGGCACGTTTGCTTTCCAGAGGAACTAGCACAGTGAAACCTGTTGAAAAGTAATGAAACTTTGTTAAATAAAAATTCATATATTGAGGAGTTTTCATCATTGCCAGTTTTATGATAGTGCTGAGGGATGCCAACCAAGATCAGATGAATCTGGGGCAGGCACCACACAAACAAAAATAAGCAGCACCCACATGGAGGAGGTCAGTTTAAATCATTTCATACACATATGCCACTAATGCTGCTGTAATTGGCCTTCAAAGTATTGTTGCTAATGGTATCCACTTGATTGAGAACTGTTATTCATTAATAACTGAGCCACCGAGAGCAGGGCCCATGAAGCCACGGATTATGGTATGGTATGATGACAGTTTTCTAGTAATGGTATTCTGAGTTAGTCCCAAAAGGAATGAAGAGGAGAAAATAAAGAGGGCAGATATCATGGCTGAATCCATTCTCAACCTAGAATTTAAACACATGGGTCTTTTGTATCTGAACATTTATGTAAGATCTGTAATTAACCTATGTGAGACTGTGACTCTTGCCGCACCACCAGTTGGATGGATCATCCAGTTGATACTGGAACCATAAGAATTCTGTTCCTAGTGTTTTGCACACACAAAAGTGGTTCAGGTCAGTAGTTAACAACCTGTGAGGGCTTCTCAGAGTCCTGTATGAAGCGAGCTAGTCCTGGCCCTTCCCTTTCCTGTAGGTGTCTTTAGCCTTTAAGAGCAGCCTGCTAGTGACTGCACATCCAACAGAACCAGAATGGAGCTTAACTGGTAAAAACGGTCTACTGTTCAAATTGCAAGGCACAGTTTCAACAAGATGAGGACTCTGAAACAGCAGTTTTCGAAATTATACCCACTGTGTGCACAACAAGAGGGTTTCATTCTTCCACGCTATAAAAGCTGAACATTTTTGGCACGTATTTTATTCATTTTAAAAAAGAAAACAGAAATTCAGAATGAGAATAGTTAAGCATAAGTGTATAGGTAGAAATAAGCATGGGAATAAGACCACAATAAGCACTGTAAAAAAGAAAAGCTAGTGCGAAGAAGGACTTGTGGAAGTTGTCTTGTGTATAAGGAGACAAACAAGGAGTGAATGTTCCCTCAAAATAGTAGTTACACCCATGGACTCACTGCATGGACTGTAAAAGGCAGCCAACTATCAACTCTCTAGGCCTGCAAGGCAGGAATCACCTGAAATGTAAAAAACCTAAAAAGTCTGGGTTCTGTTAGCAGAAATTTTCTGTAATGACAACTGAAGATGTATGTCCCTTTAAGGATCAGTGCGGATGGATAATTTCCTCCTCTCTAACATGCTTTAGAAAGGCACATTCTAATAATCTAGTCTAACTCCTTTTTTAGAATATGAAAATCTTGCTTTATCATTTCAATTTTCTCCCGTACTTTGAGACTGCAAGATATTCTTTGTTTTCTCTCCGTTTTCCCTTTGGTGTCCCCACTTGTGACTGTACAACCACCCACACAATCAAACACCCACACTCAAGATGCTTCAGCGCTAACCACACAGAAGGTGGCCTTGACATGTGCACACGCTGCAGCCTGGCACGCACAGCTGGGCAGCTGCAATTACAGAAGTTTCCAGGTGAACTGAACCCGCATGTGCAAACACATGTGTTTATATTGTAAATTCTTTGTGCAGAGGCTAGGTCTAACCAGAGGTTTGTAGAGTAACTCTCACAACACTTTCCCAGTCTTGGCATGGACACTAGATACCAAATATACAGCAGCAGTCATGTCGATCAAAGTATTACTTTTTTTTTTTCCTTTTGATTTGGGTATTACTTTGCTTTGTTTTGTATGAAAATGTGTCCTCCTCATGCTTAAGGTCATTCACGCTTTAAACACAAAGTAAGTTTTCAGATAATTTATCAAGTACTCCAGTAATCAGTTAAAGTACGTAGATTTAAATTTATAAAGTACTGTTTGTACTCAAATGTACTTAATAGCAGAGTAACACAGACACCTCACATTCTCTACACTCTATCTTGTCTAGAATAATTGAAATTATGTACATAAATTATATGTGAAGAAATTAGCTAATGATTAGCTTCACCAGCTCTTCCACATGATAGATAAGGTCAAATGAGCAGATCAGGAAACTTTCAGTGAAGTCCTTTTGACGTTAAAAGTATTCACCAAATTTAAATTCTTCTTGACATACAACTTGCTGCAACTATTTGATTGTTAGAAATGTCTCTTGGGTGTAGAAAGGATTCTTACTCTAGACCAGTTGACTCAAACTACCGCTGTTCTTTAAATGTTCTTCAGTCATTTTGTTGATGTTATCAGGGTAGAGTATACTACAGTTTACTTTAAATCGATTTAATCTAATTGAAGGCCAAAATTACTAACCTCTCCTAGGTTCAATTCCATAAATACTGCACACCTTGCTTACAGAACTATCTGGGGGCTTTTGGGAGGCATTTCAAGGGTAACTGGAATTGATCAGAATTTTCTAGGGGACCTACAAGTATAGTTTTGATATAATTAAAATACTCATTATTCATTATTACCCTTGTATCAGTGATATCTGCTTTTAATTTCAACCCCTTTTTTACACAGTATTTCTGGTGAGGAATATAAATAGTACCTAATGATAACTACATTTACTAAGATTTGGTGTCACAACCGCAAATTTTCATAATTTTTCTTAATGAGCATTCCTTCTCATTTATTGATAGTCCAGCAAGTATTAGACAGATACTACGCTGCCGGTAGGCTTCTAAAAGAATTGTATTTGAGAAGCTAATCTTTGAGTGGAATAAGCAGAGACAAAACCTTTTTTGACTTGTGAAATGTAAGGACATGCAAAACAAAGGTAGCACTGATAAGGGATGAAAGAATTAAAATTAATGACCACAAAACTGTGATACCACTGTAGATAAGGACAATTTAAGATAGAGCTGGACCAACCCCTAAGCTAAAGGGAAAGGACACTAAAAAACTGAGAATATGTGATTCTTTAAAAACAAGCAGTCATATATGAATTACATTAAGTGTAAGTTTTTAAAGGCAGTATTTGCTACAGATATGTTACGTAATAACTATGGGAAACTTCTCAAGATAAGCAGATACTGTTCAAATGCATGATTGAGATATATTAGCAGAAAATTCTAATGCTTGGCTAAACGATAGATTACTGTTCAATTAAAAAAAAAAGGCAAAGAATGTAACGTAATTCTATAGGTACTTCTCCAGTGTGATATCTACAGAATCAAAGCCAAAACTAACATAGAAACTGATAGTCCTAAAACAATTAATTTTATTATGTGGCTGAAGTAATTTAAACAATAATAATAGTCTAGCTTTTGATACAGCAAATGCTTTGATTCTCCATCAGACGCTGTTGCGTATAAAAGACAGTCGATATGACTGTGGAGAATGAATGTTAGAATGAAGGTTAAGCAAATGCCCTGTTAAGCTGGGCTCAGTCGAAAGCACTTGGGCGACTTTAGAGACTTAAACCCTTTGCTCAGCTATTATTCTGAATACACGAACGTACTGAGCCAGGTTTTTTTCTGTGGGTATATACAAAGGTGTTTGTAGCTTTTGTTTCCATCATGGATGGGCGTAACAGTAAGAGCACCCTGGTTTGATGCCCAGTTTGTTACTACCTACCTTCAATTACAGTGCAGACAATTTAAGCAGTAAAGGGCAAATAAGCACGTTTGTAATAACAATCTGTAAGCTTCTTGTCAAGCATACGATAGCAGATCCCAGAGGATATGTGATATCTACTGTTAGTGGTGAAGTTTGCTTTTATCCAGCTGTTCTGAAAGCACAGAGTGATGGAAATACGGTTCTTTCCTGCTTTGACATATCTCTTCACATTCCAGGTGAGCGGTCTAACTACTGTGCTGTAAAGGGGTAACCTTCTGTCTCTCTGGGTCCCAATTATTTATGCAAAGTGGAGCAAGGAAAGAAACTCACCCCAGGATGCCCTACAGCCCAGGGGCAGGGCCTGCAGGGGTCCATTTTCTTGGTATCCACTCCTCTGCTGACTGGAGGACCTCTGTGCTTCCCCTCTGTTGTGCTGGCAGAGTAGTTTGTGGAGCCATGTGGTAGGCAGGATTAGGGTCCTGATCTGGGTTAAAATGATCCTTTTTCTCTTTTGAGGCGGAATTACTACTTTGATGCAATAAAGCCAAGCTGCATGAGATCTCTACAAGACCTGCTAATAAAGCTCTCACTGAAATCAACATCAGAATCAAGCACGGTATTTCAGAGGAGACGAGCTGTAACCAAGGTGAGTGCCTTGGAGAAAGCACCCATGTAGAGGTAGCTTAGTCCCTGAAATTTATTTCATTTTCAGAGCCAGAATGAGCTAAAAAAATGCAAATACTTTTTATATGGGTATAACTGCATTCATCAGTGCTTCTAGAGATGCAAAGGTGCCTGGGGCAGTCCTTTTTATACAATACTTGCAAGTTTGCATCTTTGCTGAGCATGAGTGATGAATGTATAACTGCAAATCCAGCTGTGTGGTTTGCACCTGCTCATCGCAGGTGAGTCGTGAAGACGTCTCTTTCCTCTCCTGCTGCCAGAGGAGGGAAATGTGTACATTTTAGTAATTTTATTGGTATTCCAGCTATTGATACTTCAGTCTCTCGAACCCCCTCAAAAACCGGAGCTTTTCCGGAAGATCCAAACGACGCCGGGGCAGGGCCTGTGAGGGGTATGCTGTCAGGTACATCGTCGGGTCGAAGCGACCCCTCCATGTCCCACCATGGCCTCAGGCTTGTTCCCAGGCGGGGACCCACAGGAACGAGCCGCCAGCTTCCTCGGGGGCAGGCGACGCGCCTCAACACGAAGACTAAAGTTGAGAAGTGCTAAATGCAACATAAAAATAACATTTCTCCTAGTGAAAATCTTTGTTTAGCTCGCGCCAGACGCCACGCGCATTGTTGAGCGGCTTTTGTGGAGAGGGCAGGGCGGGGGAGCCGTCACTCCCAGCCAGGGG